>NC_063172.1:63892566-64192566 GCF_023159225.1 Perognathus longimembris pacificus
AATGCTTTTCTTTGCCAACATTATGCCAACCAACTGGTAGATTGAGCACATCACACATTATGTGCTGCTTTGTGTTTTGTTAAAATATGTTCACAGAAGCACAGGATAGTGTAGTTGAAATCCAAAGCCCATCACTGAACTTTTTCAGCATACTCAGTATCTGAAATATTCACACACAGGTTAAACATTTCCAGTCTTTTTTTGCACGTGCCAGAGTTTTGTATCTTTTCAACATTTTTGACATTTCCTTCCAATTACAATGCAAATAGTTCCTGGCTAAGGACATTTTCACAGAAGGTCATTTTCAGATCATGTGATTTCAGTACTTGAAAGGAAATCAAAGTAGGTTATTTGGGTGTTTTGAGCTTCCGTGTGCCAGGGTGACATTAAGGATGCAGGATTCTACAGATTCAGTATTGATACTCTTCTCTGGATTAAGGAGACATGATGCTTTAACCTTGTTTGTGGTTTGTGTGACATTGTGGCAAAAATATTTAAACCTGAGGACAAATTGCAGGCATTTAGATCATGACTAGAAAAATATTCTGTGGTGGGAAGTATAGTACTGACCTCTGCTGCTCTCTCTCTTTTTCTCTTCTGTTCTTGGTAATTCATAGCTAATAAATTCAATATACTGAACAAGTGACCACAGCGGCTATTTTGACAAGTGTTGGAAGACCCATAAACAATCTTTTACCAGAGCCGACTGTCATCTAGTTGTTCTCAAGAGTGTGTTCATGAAGGTATACAGCTTTATTCATCATTGATTTCCTTTGTGATTTCAGTGGTGATGGTCTAGTCCTAAAATCAGACATGATCATCTGATTTTTACCTTCAGTACCACAGCCAACTATGTGGAGAAGGTTACAGGGGTGAATACAAGAATACAGCATCTGTCTGTGAAAACCACATGAAGATATCCTGAGTACTTTTCACTTCTTCCCACAAAACTTGATCAAAACCATGGAGAAAAATAAAACTTTTGTGATTTGATTTTAAGTCTTTCTGTAAAGGAGCCTCTGAAGATGGTTTATGGCCACAGCTATTAGCTACTTCCAAGCTAATGCTCCCCAAGTGTGATGTGATCTTATTGTGGTTGAAAAAAAAATCTGTTTAAAGGTAGAGAAAAGAAGAATAAGTATTGAATAGGATGTTTAGAATAAAAAAAAACTGGACACAAACTGTGCTGTCCACTTTGAAATCATATGAAAAGCAGTAATGTGGATGGCACTATATAGCAAAACCCTGACTGATATGCCTTGTCATTGAAGATAATGAAAAACCTAACTGGGAGTGCTTGTCAGGGCCTCTTTGAAAATTCTGCATTTTTTCTGTAGCCCTTAAAGCATAGTCGTGTCTCATGGCCTTATCTGACACTGTGGCAGTCTTCTAGGAAATGCTGAAGACTCTCTATTTATATGACATGACCACCTATCTCAGCACTAGTGTATAACCCAGCAAGATATAACTGAGACTTTTTCTTATTTTTGCCGCTGAAACTATAGAGGATTAAAGATTTCAAAACATTCAATCTAGGTAATCCCTTCTATAGGATTAACTCACAGTATGGCTTTCTGGTGTATATTAGTTTCTGAACAAAAATAAAAGATTTCAAATCCCTAAATCTGGAGGTGACATTTATTTATTGTGCAGATAACATCATGGATAAGTAGTTAGTGTGTTTGTGTGTGTGTGTATGTGTGTGTGTGTGTGTGTGTGTGTGTGTGTCTGCTTTTACATGTTCATGTTTTATCCCATGAGAAATCTAGATGAAAATTAAAAAAAAAAACCCTCTGGATTTTCACAAACTATAATTACTTTAATTACAGGATAATTATATAAATAATGCATTTGAATGTAGGTTTCAGTTTTCTTTGTTTTCTAAATATTATCATCTTTCAGTGTTTTCCGACGTGTAAACAGGAAACATTTAAGTTTAGATGAAGAGCAGGTGAACTGCCTGTGACACAAGAGTAGACAATCAAAAGATGATTAGGCTATTGAAAATTGCCTAACTAGGTGCTAATTTTTAAGTGAGCAGGTGTACTTAGTCATTATAACTTTAAAATGAAAATATATTTGAATTAAACAACCCCCCAACATTAAAATAACATTAGAGGTCTGACTGGTACTCATTTCAGCAAAGGCAAAGAAAAGTAGAAGCTGAATGAAAAGGCGCCAGCTCTAAAGAAATGGGAACTGATTTCATACTTATTGACTTTCATAAACTATGGTTCAAACATCATTACTGTGTTAAAAAGATGAATATTTCACCTATTCTTAAAGGATAATTAATTGTGCACTGAAAATATCTAAAGTAAGAAAGATCTTATAATTATGAGGGGTGGAAATCAATGTGTGTGTCTTTCTCTTTTTCTATTCAGTTGTTTTTCTGGGCACCAAAGAAATGCACCAATGCACTTTTAACCCCTCCAATATAGTACATAGAGGCTGGGTTCAGACTCAAAGGGAGATGGTTAACTTGTAACTAAAGCATGGGCATTAAATTTGAAGGCTGCATGACATACACAGTGCTCATTTAATTCACTTAGGACTGCACCTGAAATTGAAAGCACCATTTTCATCAAAAATTAATGCAACAAAATAAAATAAACTTACATGGCATTTGCTTGGGGACTATTTTCAATCCATTAAACACTATGGGAGCATGTAAGCAGTTTCTAAAGATGCAGATAATAATCAGAACATTTAGCAGGTTAAAAACTTTGTCTTTGGTACCCCAATTATACCTCAGGAATCTGAATGAGCTTAAGAGCTTATGGAAAGAGAAAATACATGGCCACACATTCAAGGATGTGAAAGAATAAATTGGATGAACTTGCATAAACGGAGTGAATGTGTGTCGTGATGTAAACCACTTCCAGGTACATGTCGTGAGCCTTCAAATTTTGTTACTAGTCTCATCCTGTCACTTCCTCACCCCATCTGTTCTCCTTAACCCATTTTTTCCCATTCATTAATTGCTTCCAGCATTGAACCACAGGTAGGCTCTGCTCTGGCTTAAGCCAACATGGCTTTGCTTTACTGAGTGCCTTATTAATCGCTCCAAAGTTTTCTTCTAGAATTATGTAGACAGTTTTGTGTTACTTTGCCCTATTTTCTGTCTTATCACACGTGGACAAAAGTACCATTGCACTTATTCCATCTGTATTGTGTGGTTACACGGCATATTCAGGAAAATATTACATACAGATATTTCAAAAGCCTAGAGTATATTATCTCTCAGGAGATAAAGCAGTTTTCTCTTTTTCATAGATGCAAAAGAGCATTAACTGGTATTGTAACCTGTGTTTTGAATAAACTGAGGCTAACAATAAATCGTTTACAATGAGGCTAAAATTTTTTGGCAGATTTGAGGACTGTGTCATACGTATAACAGGATAAACCAGTACAGATATTTTAGTGCAGACTGAAATTACTATCAATAATTCTCTAAAAGATAGGAATGTATACTTTTGTGTTTGTTCAAATAGTGAAACATGATGCATGTTATATGTACACATGGAAAAATGTAATGATTAAAATGAATAGATAAGACATCAGTTTTTGTCCTTGGTCAGTTCTCACTTGTTTCTGACATATCTACAACCAAACAATGGTACATAATCTCAATGATTTTGAATATGTATTTTATGAAGGGGATGAATAATAGAAACCGATTCAATAATTATATTATCTACAGAATTATTTCCCCATTGCTACCATTTGACATTTCTTCATCCATCCACTGTTTTATCCCCCAAATTGTAACCTCTAGTTAAATTACTTTCCTTCCTTCTCCTTCTCCCCAGATTCATTAATGGTAGTATTCTTTTGGATATTAATTCCCACAATGGAATGTCTAAGCTATTAATTAAATTCTACAAAAAGTGGTCCTGGGGCTTGAACTCAGGCCTTGGCACTGTCCCTAAGATTTTGTTCTCAAAGCTAACTCTGTAACACTTGAGTCACAGATCCACTTCTGGATTTTGGCAGTTAATTGACTTTGAACTGCCTCAGATCTCAGCCTTCTGAGTAGCTAGGATTACAAATGTGAGGCACTGGTACCTGGCTTCAAATTAGGATTTTAATATATACTCAAATTTTATGTTGGTCCTTCATGCCCCTCATACATATTGCTAGCATTGTCTTAGGCTACAGAAAGGATAGTTCTAAGTGGAATCATTTAACTCTTGTTTAGTTCTTAATACACGCATATTGAACATTGATGGAATTTTTATTTGTTTGAAAATTTAAAAAAATTTTTAAGAGAGGAAGCAAGTTTATTAGTTATGATGCAAAGGGGAGGGAAGATAGAAAGATAATACACAACCCAGTTGTGGTTAGCAGCCCATCTGATAGTGGGTGCCTTGGGTACTCTACCATCACGGGTGTTTAGGATGAAAAAGTAGGTTGATGCTTAAGATAAGGACTTCCCTTTGACCTGGCATCTGGTACATTCTGTCGTGTTTACAGTTGCACTTTTGCTTTTTTTTTATCAATCGGGCCCTGAGATTTTTTTTTTAATTTAATTTATTTATTAATTGAACACTAATTTTTTGGACAGGGTGTTGTGCAAAAAGGGTACAGTTACATAGTAGGGCAATGTGTACATTTCTTGTGATATCTTACGCCCTGTTTTTCTTTCTCTTCTCTAGGTCAGGTAGACATATATACAATATACAATGTATCAAGAACATATACAGTAGTCACGTGGCCACGCCTAAGAAAGTTCGCCTAGGGCTTTAAATGCAATGTCGATATTAGACAATATGTGGATAGTAGTCTTATATGAACATACATACATAGATTTTGAGCTATTGTATTCCACTGAGAGGTCAATTTTTGACCTTTATGTGCTGAGTAATTGTTTGGTTTTAGTTATGTACTATCGGGTCGCTGCCCCAATCCTGTGGGAAATACTATTTGACAAGCAGTTTTTGGTTTCACAGACCTGGTCTCTACTGTCTCTCCATCTCCCTTTCTTAACAGTCATATATCAGGGAGATCTTGCCCCTTTGTTTTCTGTGTTCTAGGCTTGTCTCGCTCAACATTATTTGTCCGAGTTCTGACCATTTCCCTGCGAATAACAATATTTCACCATTCCTAATTGCTATGTAGTATTCCATTGTGCAAAGGTACCATATTTTTTGGATCCATTCGTCTGTGGAGGGGCATCTGGGTTGTTTCCATATTTTGGCTATTGTGAATTGTGCAGCAATAAACATGGAAGTGCAAATGTCTTTTTGATATCTTGGGACCTGTTGTTCAGGATAGATGCCTAGTAGTGGTATGGCTGTGTCATAGGGTAGGTCTATGTTGAGCTTTTTGAGAAACCTCCATACTGTTCTCCAAAGTGGTTGTACCAAAATGCACTCTCACCAACAATGGAGAAGGGTTCCTCTTTCCCTGCACCCCCTACAGCATTTGTTGTTGTGTGAGTTCAGAGTATAGGCCATTCTAACTGGGGTGAGGTGGTATCTCAGGGTTGTTTTTATTTGCATTTCCTTTACTACCAGGGATGTTGAACATTTCCTCATATGTTTCTTTGCCATTTTTAATTATTCTCTTGTGAAGTCTCTCTTTAGCTCCTTTGCCCATTTCCTAATTGGTTTATTGGGCTTGGAGGGGCTTAGCTTTTTGAGTTCTCTGTGGATGACAGATATTAGGCCTTTGTCTGTTGCTGTGCTGGTCAGGATCCTTTCCCATATGGTTGGCTGTCTTTCTGTTTTGGTGGCTATGTCCTTAGCTATGCAGAAACTTTTTAATTTTTAGTAGTCCCATTTGTGGAGTCTTTCCCCTATTTGTTGTGCCCCTGGGACTCTATTCAGGAAGTTCCTTCCTGTGCCTATAAGTTCTAGCGTCTTTCCTACTCTGTCCTTCAGTAGTTTCAGGGTTTCAGGTCTGATATTGAGGTCCTTGATCCATTTTGAGTTGATCTTGGTGAATGGTGATAGGCTTGGGTCTACTTTGAGTTTTCTACATATGGCTGCCCAGTTTTCCCAGCACCAGTAGTTGAAGAGGCTCTGTTTATTCCATTGTATGTCCTTAGCTCCTTTGTCGAATATCAGCTGGCTGTAAGAGTGCGGTTTTAGTTCTGGATCTTCAATTCTAATCCATTGGTCTTCCGATCTGTTTTTATACCAATACCATGCTGTTTTTGTTATGATGGCCTTGTAGTAGAGCTTGAAGTCAGGTATTGTGATACCTCCTGCACTGCTTTTTTTTGCCTAGAATTGCTTTGGCTATTCTAGGTCTTTTGCTGTTCCATATGAATTTATGGATTGGTTTCTCTATTTCAGTGAAGAATGTGGCTGGGATTTTGATAGGGATTGCATTGAATTTGTATAACAATTTGGGCAATATGGCCATTTTTACTATATTGATTCTGCCTACCCATGAGCATGGGAGGTCTTTCCATCTCCTTGTGTCTTCTTTGATTTCCCTTATTAGATTTTTGTAGTTTTCATTGAATAGGTCCGTCACGTCCTTGGTTAAGTTGATCCCTAGGTACTTTATTCTTTTTTTGGCTACTGTAAATGGAATTACTTTCATAATTTCCTTTTCTGTTTGTATATTGCTGGTGTACAGAAAAGCTGGTGACTTTTGTGGGTTGATTTTGTATCCTGCTACTTTGCCAAAATGGTTTATTAGGTGTAGGAATTTGGGGACTGAGTTTTTTGGGACCTTCAGATATAAGATCATGTCATCTGCGAATAGGGATAACTTGATTTCTTCCTTGCCCATGTGGATCCCTTTGATGTCCTCCTCTTGCCTTATTGCTATGGCTAGGGATTCCAGCACTATGTTGAAAAGAAGTGGGGAGAGTGGGCATCCTTGTCTTGTTCCTGAGTTTAGGCGGAATGATTTTAGTTTCTCTCCATTTAATATGATATTAGCAGTTGGTCTGTTGTATATGGCTTTTATTGTTTTGAGGAATGTTCCATCTATTCCTGTTCTCTCCAAAGATTTAATAAGTATGGATGTTGTATTTTGTCAAAGGCTTTCTGGGCATCGACTGAGATAACAATGTGATTCTTGATTTTAGTTCTGTTTATGTGGTGAATTACGTTGATTGATTTACGGATGTTGAACCATCCTTGTGACTGTGGGATGAAGCCTACTTGGTCATGATGTATAATTTTCTTGATCAGTTTCTGGATCCTGTGAGCTAATATTTCATTTAGGAGCTTTGCGTCTGTGTTCATTAGTGATATTGGTCTGTAGTTCTCTTTTTTTGTTGGGTCTTTGCCTGGTTTGGGAATGAGTATGATATTAGCTTCATAGAATGAGTTTGGGATTTCTCCCACTGTTTCTATTTCACGGAAGAGTTTGAGGAGTATTGGTACTAGCTCCTCACTAAAGGTTTTGTAGAATTTGTTGGTGAATCCATCTGGGCCTGGGCTTTTCTTTGTTGGGATGTTCTTGATTACCTCCTGTATCTCACTGTAAGTTATTGGTTTATTTAGTTGATTTATTTCTTCTTGGTTCAGTTTGGGCAGTTTATACTTCTCTAAAAATTGATCCATTTCTGTAAAATTACTGTTTTTTACTGAGTAGAGGTTCTGGAAATAGCTCCTTATGATTGTTTGAATATCGAGTGTACTTATTGTAATTTTTCCGGTGGAATCCCTGATTTTACATATATGAGTCTCTTCTCTTCTTTTTTTGTAAGTCTTGCGAGGGGTCTGTCAATTTTATTCATTTTCTCAAAGAACCAGCTTTTGTCTTATTTATTTGTTGAATGGTCTTTCTATTTTCAATCAGATTGATCTCTTCTTTAATCTTTTTGATCTCTCTCCTCCTAGTTGATTTAGATTCGTTCATTTCTTGTTTCTCCAGTTGTTTTAGTTTCACCATGAGGTTATTCACCTGCTCTGCTTCCATTCTTTTAACGTGAGTGCTGAGGGCAATGATCTTGCCCCTCAGTACTGCCTTATCTGTGTCTCATAGGTTTCTTTTCTTTTTTTTTTTTATTAATTGGACATAAATTTTTTTACAAGGTGTTGTGCAAAGAGGGTGCAGTTACATAGTAGGGCAGTGTGTACATTTCTTATGATATCTTACGACCTGTTTTTCCATCCCTTGTCTAGGTCAGGTTGACATATATGCAATATACAATGTATCAAGAACATATACAGTATTCACAGACTTGGTCTCTACTGTGTCTCCGTCTCCCTTTGTTAACAGTCATATATCAGGGAGATCATGCCCCTTTGTTTTCTGTGTTCTAGGCTTGTCTCACTCAACATTATTTGTTCGAGTTCTGACCATTTCCCTGCGAATAACAGTATTTCACCATTCCTAATCGCTATGTAGTATTCCATTGTGTATAAGTACCATATTTTTTGGATCCATTCGTCTGTGGAGGGGCATCTGGGTTGTTTCCATATTTTAGCTATTGTGAATTGTGCCGCGATAAACATGGAAGTACAAATGCCTTTTTGATATCTTGGATTTTGCTGTTTAGGATAGATGCCTAGGAGTGGTATGGCTGGGTCATAGGGTAGGTCTATATTGAGCTTTTTGAGAAACCTCCATACTGTTCTCCAAAGTGGTTGTACTAATTTGCACTCCCACCAACAATGGAGAAGGGTTCCTCTTTCCCCACATCCCCTCCAGCATTTGTTGTTTCGTGAGTTCAGAGTATAGGCCATTCTAACTGGGGTGAGGTGGTATCTCAGGGTTGTTTTTATTTGCATTTCCTTTACTAGCAGGGATGTTGAGCATTTCCTCATATGTTTCTTTGCCATTTTTATATCTTCTCTTGTGAAGTCTCTCTTTAGCTCTTTTGCCCATTTCCTAATAGGTTTATTGGGCTTGGAGGGGCTTAGTTTTTTGAGTTCTCTGTAGATGACAGATATCAGGCCTTTGTCTGTTGCTGTGTTGGTAAATATCCTTTCCCATATCGTTGGCTGTCTTTCTATTTTGGTGGCTATGTCCTTAGCTGTGCAGAAACTTTTTAATTTGTAGTAGTCCCATTTGTGGAGTCTTTCCCCTATTTGTTGTGCCCCTGGGACTCTATTCAGGAAGTTTCTTCCTGTGCCTATAAGTTCTAGTGTCTTTCCTACTCTGTCCTTCAGTAGTTTCAAGGATTCAGGTCTGCTGTTGAGGTCCTTGATCCATTTTGAGTTGATCTTGGTGCATGGTGATAGGCTTGGGTCTACTTTGAGTTTTCTGCATATGGCTGCCCAGTTCTCCCAGCACCAGTAGTTGAAGAGGCTCTGTTTATTCCATTGTATGTCTTTAGCTCCTTTGTCGAATATCAGTTGGCTGTAAGAGTGCGGTTTTATTTCTGGGTCTTCAGTTCTAATCCATTGGTCTTCCGATCTGTTTTTATACCAATACCATGCTGTTTTTGTTATGATGGCCTTGTAGTAGAGCTTGAAGTCAGGTATTGTGATACCTCCTGCACTGCTTTTTTTGCCTAGAATTGCTTTGGCTATTCTAGGTTTTTTGCTGTTTCATATGAATTTATGGATTGGTTTCTCTATTTCAGTGAAGAATGTGGCTGGGATTTTGATAGGTATTGCATTGAATTTGTATAACAGTTTGGGCAATATGGCCATTTTCACTATATTGATTCTGCCTACCCATGAGCATGGGAGGTCTTTCCATCTCCTTGTGTCTTCTTTGATTTCCCTTATTAGATTTTTGTAGTTTTCATTAAATAGGTCTGTCACGTCCTTGGTTAAGTTGATCCCTAGGTACTTTATTCTTTTTTTGGTACTGTAAATGGAATTGTTTCCATAATTTCCTTTTCTGTTTGTCTATTGCTGGTGTACAGAAAAGCTGCTGACTTTTGTGGGTTGATTTTGTATCCTGCTACTTTGCCAAATTGGTTTATTAGGTGTAGGAGTTTGGGTACTGAGTTTTTTGGGTCCATCAGATATAAGATCATGTCGTCTGCAAATAGGGATAACTTGATTTCTTCCTTGCCGATGTGGATCCCTTTGATGTCCTCCTCTTGCCTTGTTGCTATGGCTAGGGATTCCAGCACTATGTTGAAAAGAAGTGGGGAGAGTGGGCATCCTTGTCTTGTTCCTGAGTTTAGGGGGAATGATTTAAGTTTCTCTCCATTTAATATGATATTAGCAGTTGGTCTGTTGTATATGGCTTTTATTGTTTTGAGGAATGTTCCATCTATTCCTGTTCTCTCCAAAGCTTTTAATAGGTATGGATGTTGTATTTTGTCAAAGGCTTTTTGGGCATCGACTGAGATAACAATGTGATTCTTGATTTTAGTTCTGTTTTTGTGGTGAATTACGTTGATTGATTTACGGATGTTGAACCATCCTTGTGACTGTGGGATGAAGCCTACTTGGTCATGATGTATGATATTCTTAATCAGTTTCTGGATCCTATTAGCTAATATTTTATTTAGGAGATTTGCATCTGTGTTCATTAGTGATATTGGTCTGTAGTTCTCTTTTTTTGTTGGATCTTTGCCTGGTTTGGGAATGAGTATGATATTAGCTTCGTAGAATGAGTTTGGGATTTCTCCCTCCGTTTCTATTTCGTGGAAGAGTTTGAGGAGGATTGGAATTAGCTCCTCACTAAAGGTTTTGTAGAATTCGTTGGTGAATCCATCTGGGCCTGGGCTTTTCTTAGTAGGGAGGTTCTTGATTACCTCCTGTATCTCACTGTAAGTTATTGGTTTATTTAGTTGATTTATTTCTTCTTGGTTCAGTTTGGGCAGTTTGTACTTCTTTAAAAATTGATCCATTTCTGTAAAATTATTGTTTTTTGCTGAGTAGAGGTTTTGGAAATAGCTCCTTATGATTGTTTGAATATCGTGTGTACTTGTTATAATTTTTCCTGTGGAGTCCCTGATTTTACGAATATGAATCTCTTCTCTTCTTTTTTTTGTAAGTCTTGCAAGGGGTCTGTCAATTTTGTTTATTTTCTCAAAGAACCAGCTTTTAGTCTTATTTATTTGTTGAATGGTCTTTCTATTTTCAATCAGATTTATCTCTTCTTTAATCTTCGTGATCTCTCCCTCCTAGTCGTTTTAGATTCTGTCATTTCTTGTTTCTCCAGTTGTTTTAGTTTCATCGTGAGGGTATTCACCTGCTCTGCTTCCAATCTTTTAATGTGGGTGCTGAGTGCAATGATCTTGCCCCTCAGTACTGCCTTAGCTGTGTCCCATAGGTTTCTTTGTGATGTGTTTTCTTTGTCATTGTGGCTTATGAATTCCTTGATTTCATCTTTAATTTGATCTGTGGCCCAAGTGTTGGATAGCAGCGTGGGGTTTAGCCTCCAAGAGTGTGTATAGGCTCTGTGGTATCCTTTGTTGTTGAGGGTTACCTTTAATCCACTGTGATCAGATATAATACATGGGATGACGTCAATACTTTTGTATTTGCTGAGGTTCTTTGTGTGGGCTATGACGTGGTCTATTTTGGAATATGATCCATGGGCTGCTGAAAAGAAGGTGTATTGGGTCTCTGTAGGGTGAAAGGTTCTGTATAGGTCTGTTAGATCCATTTCGGAAATGGTGTTATTTAGGTCCTCAGCTCCCTTACTAATCCTCTGGGTGTTGGATCTGTCTCTTGGAGAGAGAGGAGTATTAAAGTCACCCACTATGATTGTGTTTGCATCTATCTTGCTCTGTAATTCTTTGAGAATTTGCTTGACATATGTCGGGCCTCTTTTGTTTGGTGAGTATACATTTATCACCGTGATTTCTTGATTCTGGATTTTTCCTTGTATTAATATGTAGTGTCCTTCTTTGTCTTTTTGAGTGGACTTTAAAGAGAAGTCCAGCTTGTCTGAGATCAGAATGGCTACACCTGCCGTTTTGGTGGATGCGTTTGCTTGGTAGATCTTGCTCCATCCTTTCACTCGAAGCCTGTTTTTGTCCCTTGCTGTAAGGTGGGTCTCTTGTAGACAGCAGATGTCAACTTTTTGTTTGCGAATCCATTCTGCCAGTCTGCTCCTCTTAATCGGGGAGTTTAAGCCATTTATATTTAAAGAGATCAAGGATAAGGGTGTTTTTTCTCCTTCCATTTTCTTGGTGGGCTGTTTTTTTCTTCTTTCTTTTTTTTTTTTTTCTTGTCTTTAGTGAGCTTGTGTTTCTGCTGGGCTTTGGCTATTGAAGTTTCTTTCTGATTCTGTCTGTGTGTCTTTTACGATCTCTGTTGGGTGGGGATCCCCTCTTAGTATTCGCTGTAGGGCTGGTTTTTTATTCACATACTCCTTTAACTCCTCTTTGGTGTGGAAAGATCTGGTTCTCCCTTCGAATGTGAACTCCAATTTCGCTGGATATTTGATCCGAGGTTGTAAATTGTTATTCTGGAGTACTTGGATGGTGTTCTTCCACTCACTTCGAGCTTGGTAAGTTTGTGTGGATAAGTCGGATATTATTCGAATCCTCTTCCCATTGAAAAAAGTTTCCTTCTTCGCTTTGGCTGAATTCAGAATTTGCTCTTTAATCTTGAGGTCTGTAGTCTTGAATATTATGTGCCTTGTGGTGGCTTTCCTGGGGTCTGGCCTGCCAGGTGTCCTATAGGCTTCGGTTACCTGGATGGGGTCCCCTGTGAGATTGGGGAAGTTTTCTGCAATAACTTTATTGAGAACATGATTAAGCCCTCTGCTCTGATATTCGGCTCCTTCTTCTATTCCAATTATGCGCAGATTATATCTCTTGTCTTTGTCCATTAGTTCCTGGATTAGTCTTCCCTGAAGCTTCACCTTTTCTTGGAGTGTGGTCATTTTCTGGTTGTTGTCAGCTGCTTCATCGTCCAGGCGAGAGATTCTGGATTCTATGTGGTCTACTCTTTGTGTTATGGTTTCAATTGTGGAGTTTATGGATGTCAGAGAGCTATTTATGGTTGTCATATCAGCTCTGATCGTGGAGATTTCTTCTTTTAAATAGTTGTATTTTAAATCTATTTTTTCATGCATTTCAATTCTCAGGATGTGGAGATTTTCTTTAAAGGCAGCTTGCATTGTATCCATTTTTGCTTCCATTTCTTTAAAGCAGGCTTGCATTGTATCCAGTTTTGCTTCCATTTCTTTCTTGGCTTCCTGGGTGTCCTTCCAGATTTCCGCTCTAAATTCCTGGAATTGTTTTCTGATTTCATTTCTGATGCTTTCTATCATTCCTGTTAACATGGCCTCATTTGCTTTTTTATTCTCCATCTCCTCTTCAGTCGTGCTGCTTTTTGGAGCTGGCGAGTTGGCTTGCCCTTTGATGAACTGAGTTATGTTTCTTTGTGATTTGCGCATCTGGAGATCTGGATGGCTTCTCAGGTTTGGTTCTTCCCTCTCTCCTGTGTAGGCGTGTCTACGGCAGCAGGTGCTGCTGCTGTGGCTCCGCCCACCAGTGCAGGGTACGCCTACCAGAGCGGGCGCTGTCACCGGGGGCCCCGCCCTCCTGTGCACTGAGCGTCCACTGCAACAGGCACTCCAGCGGGATATGCCTCCCAGAGCAAGTCCTGAGTTGTTGGGTTGTGCTCGTCCCCTCCCACGAGTCCGTTGGGGGTGGCGGTATGTGTGGGGTCCAGTGGGATTGACTGTCCGGGTGTGGCTTGGCACCTTCAGTCCTCACCTCTGCTGTGAGTGGGGGACGTGATCAGGCTCAGGTGACCCTGCTGGGCTGGTATTGCCCACCAACGCCTGTGGTTTTAGTTGTAAGAGCCTGCGAGGTCCAGGTTGCCTCGGGTGGGGTTTGCACAACCGGCTGTCTCCTGGCCCCTGTTGGGAAGGGGGCGGGGCCGGTTCTGCCAGTTCAGGAACCTGTGGGGCCTTGGGCCTGCTCCGCCCTTCCCCTGCTAAACTGACTTCCCAGCGCCTGATGGGAGCTTCCCCGCCTGATTTGGGGATTCTTTGTTCCCTCAGGGGTGGGGGTGGGGGAGGGAGGGCACTCACTTTTGCTGCTTTGTGTGTGTGTCCCGCGCAGCCGTTGGCCCTCCAGGGGTTGGCTATGTGTCGTGGTGGCTTCCCTGGTTCCCGATTTCTGCCGTGCTGGGTTCCTTTGTCCGGACCCGGTGTGGACCCGAACTTCTCGTCGCTGCCGGTGTGTGTCTTGGTCCGCACCCTGCCTTGTGTCCGTGGGGTCTCCCGCTATATGAATTCTGCGCTCCTGGCAGCCTGTCTGCCGATCGCCGGGTTCCCCTTTCCCAGCCTGACCCTGTTTGGGCCAGGGTCGGCTGGTGGGGGGAGGTTGCCCCGGTGAATCTCCGGCTCTGTGTAGGTTTTCGGTTCTTCTTTTTTGCTCCTTTTTGTTTTCTTGCGTTTCTCCACTGCTTCTGGCTGCTGGTTTTGCTGGGTTCTTGATGGGGTGTTGGGTGTTGGAGTTCCCAGCTCACTATGCCGTTGGAGTGAGTCGGGGTGCCTCCCTATTCTATCGGCGCCATCTTTCCCTCCCCTCATAGGTTTCTTTGTGATGTATTTTCATTGTCATTGTGGCTTATGAATTCGTTGATTTCATCTTTAATTTGGTCTGTGGCCCAAGTGTTGGATAACAGTGTGGGGTTTAGCCTCCAGGAACGTGTATAGCCTCTGTGGTAACTGTTATTATTGAGGGTTACCTTTAATCCACTGTGATCAGATATAATACCTGGGATGACGTCAATACTTTTGTATTTGCTGAGGTTCTTTGTGTGGGCTATGACATGGTCTATTTTGGAGTATGATCCTTGGGCTGCTGAGAAGAAGGTGTATTGGGTCTCTGTAGGGTGGAAGATTCTGTATAGGTCTGTCAGATCCATTTGGGATATGGTGTTACTTAGGTCCTCAGCTCCCTTGCTAATCCTCTGGGTGTTGGATCTGTCTCTTGGGGAGAGTGGGGTATTAAATTCACCCACTATGATTGTGTTTGCATCTATCTTGTTCTGAAATTCTGTGAGAATTTGCTTGACATATGTAAGGCCTCTTTTGTTCGGTGAGTATACATTTATCACCGTGATGTCTTGATTCTGGATTTTTCCTTTTATTAAAATGTAGTGTCCTTTGTCTTTTTGAGTTGATTTTAATGTAAAGTCCAGCTTGTCTGAGATCCAGATGGCTACACCTGCCATTTTGCTAGGTGCGTTTTCTTGGAAGATCTTGCTCCATCCTTTCATTCGGAGTGTGTTTTTGTCCCTTGCTGTAAGGTGTGTCTCTTGTAGACAACAGATGTCAACTTTTTGTTTGTGGATCCATTCTGCCAGTCTGCTCCTCTTTATCAGAGAGTTTAATCCATTTATATTCAAAGAGATCAGGATAAGAGTGTTTTTTCTCCTTCCATTTTCTTGTTGGGCTGTTTTTTCCTCTTTTTGTTTTTTCCCTTGTCTTTATTTCTGTTGGGCTTTGGCTATTGTATTTTCTTTCTGTTTCTGTCTGTGTCTCTTGTACAATATCTGTTAGGTGGGTTTCCCCTCTTAGAATTTGCTCTAGGGCTGGTTTTTTATTCACATACTCCTTTAGATCCTCTTTGGTATGGAAATATCTGGTTTTCCCTTCGAATGTGAACTCCAATTTCGCTGGATATTTGATCAGAGGTTGCATATTGTTACCTGTATTACTTGGATGGTGTTCTTCCACTCACTTTGTGCTTGGTAGGTTTGTGTGGAGAGGTCTGCTGTTATTTGCATCCTCTTCCCATTGTAGAAAATTTCTTGCTTCGCTTTGGCTGCATTCAGAATTTGCTCTTTATTCTTGAGATCTGAAGTCTTGAATATTATGTGCCTTGGGATGGCTTTTCTGGGGTGTGGCCTGCCAGGTGTCCTATAGGCTTCGGTTACCTGGATGGGGTCCCTTGTGAGATTGGGGAAGTTTTCTGCAGTAACTTTATTGCAAATATGATGAAGCCCTCTGCTCTGGTATTCGGCTCCTTCTTCTATTACAATTATGTGCAGATTATATCTCTTGTCTTTGTCCATTAGTTCCTGGATTAGTCTGCCCTGAAGCTTCACCATTTCTTGGAGTGTGGTAATTTTCTGGTTGTTGTTGGCTGCTTCATCGTCTAAGCGAGAGATTCTGGATTCCATATGGTCGATTCTTTGTGCTGTGGATTCATTTGCGGAGTTTATGGATATCAGAGAGCTATTTATGATTGTCAGATCAGCTCTGATCGTGGAAATTTCTTCCTTTAAAGAGTTGTATTTTAAATCTATTTTTTTTATGCATTTCACTTCTCAGGATGTTAAGGTCTTCTTTAAAGGAGGCTTGCATTGTATCCATTTTTGCTTCCATTTCTTTCTTGGCTTCCTGGGTGTCCTTCAAGGCTTCCCCTCTGAACTCTTGGAATTGTTTTCTGATTTCGATTCTGACGATTTTCCTTATTTCTGTTAACATGGCCTCATTTGCTTTTTTATTCTCCATCTCTTCAGTCGTGCTGCTTTTTGGAGCTGGCGAGTTGGCTTCCTCTTTGATGAACTGTGTTATATTTCTTTGTGATTTGCGCATCTGGGGATCTGTGGGTGGCTTCTCTGGTTTGGTTTTGTGTAGTTTCCCACTGGCCCGCAGGTGGGAGCCTTGTGTCCTGGTGTCCTGGCTCTGGGTTTGGGTTTGGCTTTGAACCTTGCTTCCCAATGGGTAAGTGTGACCTTCTCGGTTGTTGCTGAGGTGGTCACTCTCCCTGCTCTTGGGGGCCGGTAGGTTCTGTGTCTTTCTCTGTGGGACAGTGTCCTGGCACTGTGCTGTGCTGACCCTAGCGTGCCCCAGTTGGGGGTTTGCTGGTCGCTGATTCAGTGTGGCATGAAGGCTTATCTCTTCTTTGGTTCTTTTTTCTACTCTGTATCTTGGTCAGAGGAGCTCACCTCTCAGGCAGTTCACCTTCCTGTGTGGACCGCTCTGGGGCGGGTGTTGTTGAGAGATGGCCCACCCACTTGTGTGGAATGTGCCAAACTGAGTGGACACGGGCCGATGAACATCTCTGCCCTCCTGTGTAGGTGCGCCTACCAGAGCAGGCGCTGTCACCAGCGCCCCCGCCCACTTGTGCGCTGCTGCTGTGGCCCCGTCCACCTGAGCGGGGTACACCTACCAGAGCGAGCGCCGGGTTGTTGAGTTGTGCTTGCACCCTCCAGCGAGTCCGTTGTGGGGGGCGGTATATGTGGGGCCCAGTGGGATCAACTGTCCATGCGCGGGTTAGCGCCCTCAGACTGCGCCTCCGCTGCAAGAGGGGGGCATGATCAGGCCCAGGTGTCCTTGCTGTGCTGGTATTGCCCACCAGCGCCTGTGATTTTAGTTGTAAAGGTCCTCGAGGTCCAGGCGCCTCGGGTGGGGCTTGCACTGCCGGCCGTCCCCTGGCCCCTGTTGGGAAGGGGCAGGGCCGGTTCGGGCAGTTCAGGATCTTGGGCGGCCTTGGGGCTGCTCCGCCCTTCCCCTGCTAAACTCCTGTGACTTCCCAGTGCCTGATGGGAGCTTCCCGCCTGATTTGGGGGTTCTTTGTTCCCTCGGGGTTGGGAGGGGGATGGAGGGAGATCTAGCTTCTTTGTGGGGTTTGGGTCTCTGATAGCTCGTCTCCTGTTGGGGGAGGGGTAATGGGGGACTCACTGATCCTGGATTGTGTGTGTCCCGCGCAGCCATTGGTCCTTCGGGTGTGGTGAAAGGTCGTGGTGGCGTCCCCGGCTCTCCCCTTCTGCACCGCTGGGTTCCCCAGCCGCTTACATCCGTCTGTTCCCGGTATGGGCCCAAACTTCCTGTCACCGCCGTGGCCGTGTGTCTTGGTCCACACTCTTCCTAGTGACCGTAGGGTCCCGCTGTCTGGATTCTGTTCTCCTGGCAGCCTGTCTGTCGATCGCCGGGTTCCCCTTTCCCAGCCTGGCCCTGTTTGGGCCAGGGTCGGCTGGTGGGGGGAGGGTGCCCCGGATATTCTCCGGCTCCATGTAGGTTTTCGGCTCTTCTTTTTTCTCTTTTTTGTTTTCCTGCATTTCTCCACTGCTTCTGGCTGCTGTTTTTGCTGGGTTCTTGATGGGGTGTTGGGTGCTGGAGTTCCCAGCTCACTATTCAGTTGGAGGGAGTTGGGGTGCCTCCCTACTGTGGCAGCGCCATCTTCCTCTGACGGAAATTTTAAATAAACAGATAAATCAATCACTTATATTGTTGCTAAATAAAAAGTTTTAAAACTTAAGATTGAAGGGATTAAATATCTGACAATATATTGTACACAATAAGTACTGTATTTGGAGCTAAATAAAATGGAGAAGTAAGTTCTTTCTGTTGTATCATATAATAATCTTGCTATGTTTTCTTTTAAATGAAAACTTTAAAATGAAGCAAGTTTCAAATACATTGGAGACAATAAAGTAAGGAAAAAAATATCAACAGAGGTCTGCCTAGAAATAGGCAAGGCAAAAGTGTTCATTTTTTATTGAGTTTTGAAGTTCCATCAGATCCGATTATCTGAAAACTGGACTTAGATCACATTTGCTTTTTCCTCCATGGACTTGCCTTTCTTAATTTCACTCCCATTTGTTTCAGATTTCATTCAGCTAAGTCAAAATCATAAACCCATATCTGATATGGTTATACCCTGGAAAAGACATCTCTGGGAATCAAACGGACACATATTTTTCAACACACAGGCCTGCATGAAGCTTATTTACCACAGATTTTTTGTTTGGAAGGCACATCACAGTCTCTTAAGCTAACAAACACTACACAGCAGTTCAGCAGTATACTGAAAGGACGTATTTTAAACAACAAAGTTACCAAGAGAAAGTGTACAAATGAAAAACAGTGTCACTGAGCAGACCTCAAACAAAACATTCATTTACCCATAAGGAAACTGAACCAGGAGGGCATTGCATTGCCTTGTTTGACTTCACCTGGAAATATTCATGTCAGTGAGCTCAAATTTTCTTGTGCTCTGCGCGTGCCTGTAAGTGACCAGCAAACATTGCGAGTATGGTTTTGAGGGTTACAAAATAAATTCTAACTAGGAAGTAAATTCGCAAATACTAAAATCTACCAATAATGAAAATGCACAACTTCCTTTCCTGCAGCCTGCATTTTTCTTCTGAAATAAGAACTAGAACGAGTTGCTTTATTTTAAGATGGGTTAGAGACCCCGGAAAAGGATAGCACCCTTGAGAAAATTGGAACAGATTTTTAAATTAACACAAAGGAAGCTGAGCACTGACTAAAATAACTGAAAGCTGAGAACATTTCTCTTCTTTTCCACTGAAATTCCCTCATTTACAAGTCATCTATCTCACCGTCAGTTCACTGCTACCTTAACTCCATGACTGCATTTCCCTTACTGCTTCCTGTGGTAGAATTAGACGTTGCTTTCAAACTATTCATTCACTTATGTCTGCGGGATATATATATATATATATATATATATATATATATGTGTATACACATATATATGTGTGTGTGTCTGTGTGTATATATGTGTATATGTGTATGTGTGCTTGTGCTTATACTTTTTATTTTTTGATATTTGTTTAAATGTCTAAGGAATAAAATGTTATTTTATTCCTGCCATGGCTTGAAACTATTGCTGAAACAAACACTGGTTTAGCTGATGTATCCAGGGCCATGGTCTCCACAGAGAGTGCCCATGTGTGTCAGTTTGTTGAGATAATTCCAGGTGATGTGTCTAGAATTAGAGAAATTATTTGTCATAACCTTCCTTCCCTTCCAGAAGTGTTGTGGCACCCATGAAGATTCACTTCTAAGGGGGAAGTCAGAAGCTAGTGTAGTAGATTGGGGAAGGGCAATAATACCGAGGGGTGTCATTGATATGCTTGTGAAGCTGGTAATAAAGTCTAAGTTTTGCTCATTGGCATCAACTCCAAGCTTGAGAACGTACGAGCCCCTTTGTGATTGTACTTAAGGATATAGACTTTCTTATACAAACACGTGGAATCTCATCATTGCCATTTTCCTACCACCTCTGATGGCAAGGTCTGAGGAAGAAGTAATTCAAGGTAGCTGAATTAATTGGTGTATGGACAAGCACCATGCACCAATTCTCAGACCACCGTGATTCTGTCTACTGGTTGTTTTCTCTTGTTTATGGACAACTGAACTCTGAGCACCATGAGAAGTATGCCATCTTCCTGGAAGAGCCTCTTTCTCCTCTTCATACAGGGCTGTTTGTAGATTGTAAGGCACAGTAATAAACAGTACTAAGTACTGCTCTATAAACCCCACACAATTCATTTATAATAAATAAACTTGCTCAAAATCTCCAAGATATAAAAGAAAAAAAAGTTAAAACTGGGACCTAGCTACATTACGCAGATTTATGTGTTATTGTCAAATAAAGTTCATTTTGAGAGTGACATGAATATAGCAATGAAAGTTAGGCTTCCCACTGAGCACTTTTTAGCCTTAGGTACTTAGAAAAAGTCCATTTCCCCCCACAGTGTGTACATGTGGAAAGCTGCGGCAGTGACACCACAATAATGCCCATCAGCGTGATGTATAATACAGATGTTAGTGCACATAATAGAAAGCATTCTTTGGGTGTAATGCGTTTTGGTTGCCTACATGCTGACACCAGGCAGATATAAATGTACTTTAATGTATTTCCTTTTAAAGGGCTGGTGTGGCCTCACCCTACAGCATATGTTTTGTATAAGCTTTAGTGAGAAGCTCACTTTTGGTAGCAGCTTTCAATATTCACTTGAGGACTCCTAATAACTCTAATTATAAAGTGCATACTTTTCTATTCTTTCCCGTTGTTCTTTGTCATCACTCTGCTCATGGAAATTTAAACAGTAGAAGCTGTTTACAGTTCATTAAACACTGTAAGTTGTTGTTTTAAAGTTTTATCCCATTTTTGTGTTTCCAAGTCATTTCCCTCTGCTGTCATATGAAACCATGCAACAAAATTCAATAAAAGACATCAGATATTCACATTTTGTGCATAAACAGTAGGCCTAGAAATAGCCATAGCAGGAGTACAGAATCTGGCTTGCACTGTGTTTGCTAGGATATTTGGTAGCGAATTAGACTTTTAAAAGACAAAGACAAATATTCTATAGTTCTTTTGCACATGCAATTTTGATTCTTAACTAAAAACACTACTCCAAACAAGTATTAACTCATGATATGATATGATATGATACAGTATAGAAAAATGTGACTAATGGAAAGCTAAGTATTTTCCTATAATATCACAGTAGGGGGAGAGATGGTAATTACTTCAATAAATGACCCACTAGTTTGGTATTGCAATTTGAAGAAAGATAGATTTGCTGGCATTTAGACTACTATGGAACATGCAGGAAGCCCAAATGGGATGAGAGGAGGCTACATTTTTGTTTTCTCTCATCCTGGTCAGATCATGACTGTCACTTCTGGGGGTCTTCCCGAAAGAGACTCCACATCTAGCACTCCGCTGGAAGACTACATAGACCGGGGTAATATGGATGCATTCCCCAAGGCATTATATAATCTCTGTGTGAAAAATGGAAGTGAAAGTAAGAAGATTAATTCTGTCTCCTCAAACTAATGAAAAATCGTCCCCCATCATATTAATTTGTAAGTAAAGACTCATTTAGATCACCACATGCAGCATGTGTAGAACACACAGCTCTTTATCAGAGACAAAAGCAACCTACCGAGACCCAGATTTAAATCAGGGGTAATGGTGCAGAAAAAGGTGGCTTTTAATTAGCATGGAATTCCAATTTTATTTTTAACATTTGGATTTTGTAACTATGATTGCTTTAAGAGCCTGGAGCAATGTCTTCTTCTCTGGGTAGACTATGCAGGAACAGCTAAAACAACAACAAAAAACTGGTCCCTCTCACTGGCTCCCAAATCATGAAAAAGGAGTCTATTTTCTGCCCAACTATATGCAATATTCTTCTCACTTGTGTCTTTTATTAATTTCCCTTCATCATTATGAAATCCAAATGACCACAAGCTCAATCAATAAATGGAAAGCCTTTTGATGGAAATGTTTTGCCCATAAAAATAGCACATATAAACAAAATAGTAAATCTCAGTCCACAAGTTGGGCCTTGTGCATTCTGAGACACTAATCCAATGTTTATAGCTGGTACCACAAAAGACCTTGCTTGTGAGTGCTGCTTTCCTCGATTTCAATTCAGATTAATACATACTTCCCACATGCTTGCTGAAATACCATGTGAGCTGTTTGTATTCATAAAAGGATAATTCAAAGCCAAAAAGTTAATTTACCATATGATATAGTTTAAAAAATATTTCTATAAGAAACTGGACTGTATGTCTGCATCTATTATATTTTTACATAAGAATATTATGAATTTGTCTTAGTACTTCTACTTATATAAAGGAAAATTGTGTCAAATATATAGCAATATGATGTCAAATGAGGATCTTTCAAATATGAAATTTCCTTTATAAACTAGATAATGTGACACAAATGTGGTTATGATTTTAAACAACAGCAACATTTTCCCTTTTGTGACTAGAATATTATTGTCAGTTATACCTACCTTTAACAAAATGAGTTGTAAAGGAACAATGAGAATACAAAATCTGTTTGCAGAAATAAACCAGAATTGTTGGTGAAAATGTCACTTCTCAATTCTGCTACACCATGTCATTTAATTAATTTCTGTGTATTGTTCATTTTGTCTTACTTATTAGTATATTACAAAAATTTAGGTAGAGTGTCTTGTTCATGCAGGGTGCGCAATAAATATCTGCTGAGTGAATGAAAGGACAATCTAATACACATTAAGTTTTATAAGAATAGAAAAGCATACAAGAAGGAATTTTTACAAAAAGTCTTAAAGACTAGAAAACAGCTTAACTCTGTGGAACATCTTTTCTAAGAAGGGTCCACACTTAGATGTTAGAAGAATTGAGACCTCTAGTCAAGAGTCAGCAGACTGTGATCTTGCCATGTTGTTCTTTTATGTCAAGTGAGGGAGATCATCTGTGGAGCCATATTAGGTAATATACCAAGCAATGGAAGAAATGGAAATAGAAAATATACTGGCTGAGAATCTAGTCCCTGGGAAGTCTAGTTAACTCTCATGACCTCTTCTAACTGCTAGATTTCCTATGTTTGACACATTTTATGTCTCTTTCCTGTACAGTTGCATCTGCCACCCACTTAGTGTCCCAAGTTCTACTCTTGTCCTACACCATTCCCTTGCCTCCAAAATCTATTCTGAAAACAATAACCGATGATATTGGTGAATTGCATTTCCTGTTCAAAACCCTTTGTGCTTTACCATTTGCTCCAGTTCCAAACCTAGGTGTATTAACCTTTTTTTCTCCTTTGGTTGGGATGATCTTTCCCAAAAAAATAACTTCTCCACTACTTTAATGCATATTGAACACTCACTTCATGAGGGACATCTTCTGTAGCTCCTCTACATAAAACAAACAAACAAAAAAAACTCTACCACATTCTCAGTCTTTATTCTGCTTTGTTCCTGCTAAGCCCAGTGATGAACAACACTTATCAGAGCCTCTCAATAAACAGTTGCTGAATGAATGAACGAGTTACTAATAAAAATGCCCAAAGTGAAAATTATACAGATAAAAGAATATGGTTGAGAAAAAGGTCCAGTTATTTTAGAGAATATGGTAAATAAGAAAGCACAAAGGTAAGTGTTGTTCAATTAATGATAATGGAAAGGTAATATCAAAATCGAGAGACAAAGGATATAAAGACAAACGACTCCAAAAACAATATTTACAAAACCATTTGGTGTAAACCAACTGAACAACTCATGGGGGGAGAGGGAAAAGGGGAGGGGGGAGAGGGGAAATGATGGAGGAGGTAACAAATTGTACAGGAAATGTACCCACTGCCTTATGTATGAAAATGTAACCCCTCTGTACATCACTATGACAATAAATAATTATTCAGAAAAAAAGAAAGCATAAATAAATAAATAAATAAATAAGACAAATAACTTGGAAAAAACAATATAGAAACTTTCCCTTCACAGTGCATTATTTAGGGTGAATTATAATGAGTGCTGGAAACATCTCTCAAATTTATTGAAAGCATATGGAGTCACAATCTATAGGAGACAAGGGTATCAACAAATCAATAGGAAAATAAATTCTGAAACTTTTATGGAAGATTTAGAGGAACTGAAATTTTGAGCCTAAATCTGAAAATTATGATTGCTAAGGACCTGAGTACTCTATAATAATACATAATCTCTGTAAGGAGAGACTTCTTTGAAGAGGAAATAAGAATGCTCAATAGACACACAAAGAAATGCTCAACATCTCTTGCCATAAAAGAAATGTAAATCAAAAGAACATTGAGATTCTACCTTACCTCAGTTAGAATGGCCATTAGCAAGAAGTGTAATAACAGATACTGGAGGGGATGTGGCACAGAAGGAATGCTGCAGCACTGTTGGTGGGAGTGCAAACTTGTTCAACCACTCTGGAAAGCAGTATGGAGCTTCCTTAAAATACTAAACATAGAGCTCCCATATTATCCAGCCACCCACTTTGGGGCATTTACCCAAAAGAACACAAACAAGATCATACTAGATCTACCAGCACAACCATATTCATTGCAGCATTATTTACCATAGCTAAGCTATAGAACCAACCTGGATGCCCCTCAGTAGACGAGTGGATCAATAAGATGTGGTATGTATACACAACAGAATTCTATGCTTCCTTCAGCAAGAATGACATTGCCCCATTTTTAAAGAAATGGAAAGACCCGGAAAAGATTATAGTTTATGAGGCAAGCCTGACCCAAAGAAATGTATGTTGCGTGGTTTCCCTCATTTGAAATAAGTAGAATACATCTATGATATTCTTAGCAGAGGATCACAATTACCCACTCACTAAGTACATAGGACCATATATAATGAAGCACATCAAAATGAACTCCAAGAATTGGATATGAGGTAGTTATTATGTCCTTTATGCAGGTATTTCTATTGCTTTTCTTTCTGTTTTAGTTTTCTGTACTCTTTGTCTTGTATATAAGCTTATCTGATTCGTGGAAGGGAAAGGGAATCACAGAAACAAAAGGACAAAGATTGAACTAATGCAACAATAATAATCACTAGACACCATGTTGGAAATGAACTTTACAATCTGGGGGTAGAGGCCAGTGGGAAGTGGGAAGTAGGAGAAAATGAGGGAGGGGGTAACAGTGTTGAAAAAGAAACGTACACATTACCTTACTTATGTAACTATAATCCTCTTGTTCATCACCTTTACAATTTAAAATATGTAATGTCTGATCTTTCCTAAAGGAGAGAACATTTTCATGGAAATGAATATCCGTTGAAGTGAGAACCTTTAATATCTTTATCTTTGATATTAAAAATTATTAGGATTTAAAATTTTCTTTTTCTTTGCCAGTCCTGGGGCTTGGACTCAGGGCCT
The DNA here is from genome assembly GCF_023159225.1 of Perognathus longimembris pacificus. Taxonomy (NCBI): domain Eukaryota; kingdom Metazoa; phylum Chordata; class Mammalia; order Rodentia; family Heteromyidae; genus Perognathus; species Perognathus longimembris. Next base: position 63,917,827 of record NC_063172.1, read on the forward strand.
GAGCACTGTTCCTGGCTTCTTTTTGCTCAAGGCTAGCACTCTGCCACTTGAGCCACAGCGCCACTTCTGGCCATTTTCTGTATATGTGGTGCTGGGGAATCAAACCCAGGGCTTCAGGTATACAAGGCAAGCGCTCTTGCCACTAGGCCATAACCCCAGCCCTGGATTTTAAATTTTCTTTAGCTTTCTTCTATTGATTTATATGTGTGTGTGCATGTGTGCACGCATGTGTGTGTGTGTTTGTCACTACTGGGGCTTGAACTCAGGGTCCTGGCACAGTCCTTGGTTTATTTTACTCAAGGCTAGTGTGGTATCACACCACAGTTCCACTTTTGGCTAGTTTGTTGGAGATGGGACTCTCAGGAAATTTCCTGCCCAGGTTTGCTTTAAACTCTTTTCCTCAGATCTCAGCCTCCTGAGTTTATAGCTAAGATTATAGGCATGAACCACTGGTGCCTGGCCTTATATTTACTTTTTAAATTCCCTACCCTTTCTTCCCTTCCCTTCACTTCCTTTAGTGAAACTGAATTTAGGGCCCCAGCATTGTCCCGTAGATTTTTTTGTTGTTGTTCAAGGAAAGTGTTCTGCACTTTAGTCATAGTTCTACTTCCAAATTTTTGCTTGTTATTTGGAGATAAGAATCTCAAAGATTTTCCTGCTCAGGTATCTTCAAACTGTGATTTTCACTTTTCAACCTCCTGAGTAGTTAGTGGATTACAGGCATAAGCCTCACTTGTAATACAATGTAACTACAAAAAAGGAAATGTCTCCACATAACAAATTGATCAGTTTGTCATTAGTATGGATCACATTCTACAGAATATGTCTTGCTATTTTTACTGTATCCCTGCTGAAGATTCCTAAACGAAAATGCAATGTAACTTTACTACTCTATAAAAGTTGTATTTGTGTGAATTTTGGTCAGTTTTTAATCTCAAACATAATGTCCTTGTTTACCTCAACTGTAATGTAACAATAAAAAAATAGAGTGCACATATATAAGCTGCTCAAGAATACAGATGTTCATGCCTCACACCTATAATCTCAGCTACCCAGAAAGTTTTGATCTGAGACCCATGGTTTGAAGCCAGCCCAAGTAGGAAAGAAAGTTCATGAGACTCTTATCTCCAAGAAACTACCAAAAGGCCATAAATGGAGCTCTGGATCAAGCGATAGAGCAATAGCTTTGAGCGAAAGCACCTAAGGACACAGCACCAGCCCTGAATTCAAGCCCCAGGACAAGCAGACATACACACACACACACACACACACACACACACACACACACACACTCACACACTTGCACACAAACACAGGAATAGGTTTTAATAAACCAACAACATGAGCTGGACACAAGTGGCTTATGCCTGTAATCCTCAGAAAGCAGAGATCTGAGGATCACGGTTCGAAGGTAGCCCAGGCAGAAAAGTCCCCGTGTACTCTTATCCCCAATTAACCACTCAACAACCACAAGTGGTGCTGTGCTTCAAGTAGTAGAGCACTAGCCTTGAGCACAAAGAGGCTCAGGGACAGTGCCTAGGCCCTGAGTTCAAGCCCTACAACTGAAAATGAATAGATAAATAAACAAACAGATAAATAAATAAAATAAAAATAAACCAACAGTGTTCTCATATGTATGGATGCTTGCTTGCATGTACGGAATGATCTGGTACCTACAGAATATTTGTTTTAGCTACACATTTTGTCAATAAAAATAAAATTTGGCAATCTAATCTACAGAAAGAAAGAACTGAAGAAATGCAACTCAATTATTAGCTTGTTGGGTGTGGGTTGATGCCATCCATTTGCAGAACAGGAGACAAAAATGTGGTTATACCGAATATCTGCACAAAGTTCTGAGAACTCATAAGAGCAAATGTCCTGGGCAGAGGCACAGTTGGGTAGGGTACAATAAGCATAGATATTTTGGTTTTTTCAATACTTTCTTCATCTATGAGTTTTTTAGGTGCCAAAGAGCTAATGAAAAATAGTGAAGGAAGGCTAAGTGTATCAAACTGAATACAGATTTTTCTTTAAGCTATTGCAAAAAAATTGCAGATAGGGGCTAAGAATGTGGCTTAGAGGTAGAGTGCTTACCTAGCATGCACGAAGCCCTGGGTTTGATTCCTCAGCACCACATAAACAGAAAAAGCCAGAAATGGTGCTGTGGCTCAAGAGGTGGAGTGCTAGCCTTGAACAAAAAGAAATCAACAGTGCTCATGCCCTGAGTTCCAAGCCCAGTACTGGAAAAAAATGCAAATAGTTCTTCCACAAAAGTGCTCTGAATTAAAATACAAATTGATGACAGTGGAAATGACAAATCCCCAGCTTTTCTCATTTTCATCCTAGGATGCTTTGGGTGCCCTTTGCTCTAATCTCATTTTCTTCCTCCCATTGTCTGTTTGGGGCTGCTCCAGTTTTCTTTCCTCCTCTCCCTGTGTCTTAGTTCAGACTGACTCCAGGAAATGAAGAGGATGAAGCCATCTTATAGTCGGCCTTCATATCCCTCCTCCCTGGGATGTTATTACACAGGCAAAGTTGGGGAGACTTGTCAACATTAGGCTGCCTGGAATGACTTTCCTTTGAGTAAAGTCCATCACTTGATAATACCCCACAAAATTTCAAGGACAAAAAAAAAAAAAAACAACTTGGTATATTCACCTCTAGGCCAGGTTTCTTTCTCTGGGCTTACTAAAAAGAAATCATTTTTTCTTCATTCTACATTGTTTAACAGTCTACAATAACCTAAAAAGAAAGAAAGGAAGGAAGGAAGGAAGAAGGAGGGAGGGAGGGAAGGAAGGAAGGAAGGAAGGAAGGAAGGAAGGAAGGAGACTAAAAGTGTCACTTTTACCCTTTCAATATGTGTGAAAATATTTCCAGCTCCAACTTTATAAATAATGACTTTATTTAGATTTACTATTACTACTAATAATTCTAAATAATCCTCATTATGTGGTTATATTTATCGAAGTAGATTATTAAAATGCATAACATAGGCTCTCCATTAACTCTTTCACATTAATGAGTTGCTATTTAGTAAATTACTATTTCTCAGCACTAAAAGGAAGGAAGCCAGTGGCCTGAATGATTTTCCAAAGAGCTTATTAATAAACACCCAAGCATATATTAAAATGCTGGAATGCAAAGGTCTTCAGGAAGTATATATATGTGCCAAATGGGAGTTTTAGAAATATGTATTAACACTTTCATGACTGTAGTGTGGTGGTCAGAAATTCCTCTTCCATGTTTGCTGATGACTGTAATTTTTCTTGCAATTTTGTAGTGATGCTAATGGAAACTAAGCTTTTTCATTCCATTGTTTTGTTTGGAATTACAAAACAATCATTTGTCACTTTATATTAAGCATTTCTAGATCATCTTACTCCATTTTTAACCTCAGTCTGCTGGAAGCAATTAAAGATAGACTAGACATAAAAAGCATAGGAGGTAAAATTCCACTTTTGAAAAATCCTTGAGGTATTAATTAACCTAATTGCTACAAAGCACAATCTATTCAATTCAGTCACTATGACTCCTTCTTAATGTCCATGAGGCTAAGATTTTTAAGTTAACTTATTTATGTAGAAATAATTGTAGCATCATATGCAGTTGCAAGAAATAACATGTAACTATTACCCCCACAACCTCCAATGACAATATTTTGCAATAGTACAATATTATATCTAGGAAAATTACATTGATAAAATTGAGAAACAGGACATCCCTATTAAAACAAAAAATCCCTCATGTTGTTTTTGAATGGTGTTATGGCTACAACCCCTTACCTCTACTTAATCTTGGGAAATGTTCTGCGATTTAATTATTTTGTCTTTTAAAACTAGTATGTAACTCAAATCACATAATATTTCACCTTCAGTGATTAGATTTTTTAATTAAGCAAAATCTCTGGAAATTTATCTAAGTTGGTGGTTAGATAAGTAATACATTCCTTCATAAACAGTAGTCCATGTTGTAGATATGCCACAATTTGTTTAACCATTCACTTATGGAAGCACAACTTGGTTAGTTCCATCTCCCATGCTATTATGAGTAAAGCTGTCTTAAATATTTGCATACAATATTTCTTATGCATATGTCTCCATTTATCTGCTGTAAAATTCAGGAGTATTTTTGCTGAGCGGTATGCTAGCAGCAGGTTTTTTTTTTTTTAAGAAACTGACAAATTCTAGAGTAACTGCTATTTCATATTAGCTTTTCATTCAGCTGCTTATTTGTCTATCTTCTGGAATTCTGATAATAAGAACCTTTTGTTATTTTCCACATGTTTCTGAAGCTGTATTTAATGTCTTGGCATAGATTTCCACTGTTGTTAGGATTGGATACTTTGTATTATTCTACTTTCCATAGCATTGATTTAATCAAATCTTTAATTTATTCCTATCTTTCTTCTCTTGGCTCATCTATTGAATTTATTATTCTAGTTACTGTGTTTTTCAGTTCTAAATTTTCATCCGTCCTGCTTTCTCAGCTGAGGTTTTTCTGTATCTTTGCCGATACGTACAGATACTTTTTCATTTGTTCAAATAATTTTCCTAATTATTTATTGAAACACTTTTTTGATGGCTGGTTTAAAATTTTATCTTGTCCACTAACCCAGTATTGACATCTATTGTTTTTTTCATGTAGCTTGAGACTCTATATTGAAGTATAAGAAGTCATTTTCTATTGAAAATTAGATATTTTTGTATCATGATATAGGATTGTGGATTCTCATTTAAATTTTGTTTTAGAAACAGTTCAAGGACTCTGCTGTGGCAAAGAAATGGAGGTACCACCTTATCTGTGTCTCTCAATATCCATTGACACCTGAGGTAGGGACTCATTGCTCCTGGGTGAGGGTAATATTTCCAGAATCCTTCAGAGTGTCAGTTAACACTATAGTCAGATGACCATATTGCTAAGATTGATAGTGGAAGTTCTGATTGTCTCCTGAACATGCTCTGACACTACTCCAGTGATGAGCAAGATGAACATGTCATGAATGTTAGGTGAAGGTAAGTGCATGGTTAGGCTTGGGAGGCTCATCTTGTCATCTGTGTCATCCATGAAGAGTTAGGAGGTGTTACTGCTCATTATCTGATGTCTGAAGCCTTTGGCTCCTTACTTGGCTTTCCTGATGACACACTAAGAGAGTTAGGGGCATATTTATTGCAGCCTTGTGAGCACTAAAATCTATATGTTCCATAGACTTGGTAGGGGTAGGAATAGGACTACAGCTTTGGTTTTTCTATGATGTGTGGCTAGAATATAGTGATTAATAATAAAATTAATTAATAAAAGTTTCTGTCCTGGTAGGGTGGCTCCTTCGACAAGAAAGACCAGGTCCTCCTTTTTCCTTCCTCCTATCTTTCCTCCTTCCCTCCCTCCCTCTTTCCTCCTTCTCTTCCTCCCTCCCTCTCTCCATCCCTCCCTCCTTCCCTCCCTCCCTCCTTCCCTCTCTCCCTCTCTTCCTCTCTCCTTGTCTATTTTTTCTTTTTTTCTTCCTTTCTTCTCCTTCTTTTTCTTTTTCATCTTAATCTGTTATCATTTCTGATGATCCACTTTAGCACTTGGTCCAGATTACACGAGACAAGGAACTTTGTCACCATTCTCCCTTAGCTACTTTTTACAGTCCTTTTATATAAAATGCCCAGGGGTTTTAGTTGTATATAGTGTAAGAAAATTGGAAAGCAGTATATACTTCATCTGTCTAAAAGTGGAAACTTCTGGAATTTACTTTTTAAAGACTCCTCTTCTGGTCATAATATTCAAACAACAGCAGGAATTGTATACAAGATCCAATCTTAGGCTATGTTTCACGCTTTTGTTTCCTTAATACGCTTACAATGGGAAAAGAATGAAAGACATAGGAGGGAGAGCACAGGCCTGAATCTGAGCTTTTTCCTGTTGCTGATACAAAGAAGATAGCAAGAAATCTATTAAAGCTTTCTAAACAACCAGAAGCCACTCTTATTCCTTCTTGCTTTGTAACTAAGACACATTCCCCTTAATAGACCTCATTTGATAGGTAAAAATTCTCAAGATTGGTAACAGGATCTCTTTAATGAAAAATAAATTCACCTCCTTAAGAAATATGTATGTCAGTAGAGTATATGAAATATAAATATTAAATAGTAGATCTTATCAAATGAGCATGTCGTAACTTAATATCCAAATGAGAGTTGACCTTCAGAGTAGTTCTCTTAGCATCACAACTTAATTCCTTTCACGTTAGAAGTGTGATGTTTTTAGAACTTCTGGTAATATCATGAGAATCAGATTGTGATTAGGCAAAGAATCCATCATGTTAACTGCACAACAAAATTTTAGAAGCTCCTATGACGTACCTTAATCACCACACCAAGTATAGTAACTTGGCTGATCGCTGAGAACTAAGCAAGTACAGAAATTCAAAAGTATGTGTTACATACAGGTGCTGAATATGCAGAAAAAAAGGGTTGATTTTTTTTTTAAAGCATTGATGGAATTACAGAATGAAAGGATGGTTTTCTAATGTCACTGATTTGAAGTGGGAAATATCATTAGGGTGTGTACGTTTTTTTTTTTTAAACTACAGCTAAATTCCTCATAGTTAAGTGCAATTTTAAAAAAGGTATTTCTTTACTTTCTCCTACTTTTGTTCTTTTTTCTTAAAAGTGTTTAACTGTCTTGACTATTGTAAGTTTGATTTGACAGAATAGAAAAGTGAGCCATTTGATTTTAAGACTGGAGATGCAGACAAATTGGAACAAGTTTCAGTGCTAATTATGCCATCTTTGGAGGCTACATGTCACAAATAAAATTTTAGAATGGTAAAACAAAAAAAGAAATATGGATGTCGGACTTATTATTATGTACCTGACACAACACAGGCTGGTTCCATGTGTTAGTGCAAGTGAAAATTGTAAGTGCAAAGTTGCTTAATAAAATTGTGGAGGCGAATTTGCATGGTGGTAGCCATCTATAATGTTATTCCTCTATAGACTGAGACAGAAACATTTAAATTTCCAGGCCAGCATCAGCTACCTAGTGAATACGGTTTCAACAAAACAAAGGAAAAAAAGAACCAGCAGAGGACACTCCATTAAAAGCACTGCATGCAGTCCTGTTCCTTCACTTTCCTTTCTGACCTGTGCTAATGAATGTTATTTGTTACCTAGTGTCGTCTGCCATAGTTTTGGGGATCCTAGGCATCTCTTCTATCCTCAAGACCACTATCATAGCTCAAGGTGAACATTCCATCCCTCAAATATTACAAGATCTGTACAAAAATGTTCTTAGTGCTTGTTCCAAGTGGGTGGGAGGTTTGGTACTTCCTTAGCTATATCAAGTCACTCCCAGATGTGAACGAGGATAGCTACGATCAGGCCCCGCTGAAAATTACAGGGCCCCACATATTTAACTCCTGCTCATAGCACACGTTGATCATCAAGTAAAAGATGAGATTGTCACAGGTTGCCTGGGGGAGGGGAGAGTAGGCAGTCTAGAACCTCTGACAAGGAGGAGGAAGCATCATGTCAGCCAAGGCTTAAGTCTGTGATACATGCTTTACTATTTCATTGCACTTCACATACAAATTCAAATGTGTTCAAGGATTAAAATGTTAAAGATATTAAAGCATACTTTCACGTGGTACACTGAAAATAAGAACAACAATTATTTCCATAACTTGGAATGATCATATGTACATAGCTATTGAGTTATTGTGATCTTCTACTAGGAATATACTATACATGTACCGATTATTATTAGTGAGGGAAACCAGAGAGTCTATGTTTCTTTGAGTCTGGCTCACTTCACTTAGTATGATTTGTCTTTCTAGTTCCTTATGAATAGGGCAATGTCATTCTTTCTGATGGAAGAATAGAATTCCATTTTGTATATGTACCACGTTTTCTTGATCAGTTCATCTACTGAGGGGCAGCTGAGTTGGTTCCATATTTTAGAGATGGTAAATTGTGCTACTATAAACATAGTTGTGCTGGTAGCTTTAGTGTGATCTTGCTTGTAATCCTTTGGGTAAATGCCTAAAAGTGGGTTGCTGGGTCACTGCTCTATGTTTAGCCTTTTGAGGAACCTTCACACTGATTTCCAGAGTGGTTGAACAAGTTTGTCTTTCTTCCCCATGGTTTTACCTGTGATGTCACTGTAGCTGACTGACTTTGGTACCATGGCTATTGTATATACCTTTATTGGGACTAGAGAAGGGAAGGGGAACATCAAAATGGAGACACAGGGTAAAAGGTGAACCAATGCAACAGCAATACTTACAAGAAAATATGCTATAAATGGAGGATGGGGAAGGTGGAAAAAAATGAGGGAGGAGCTAACAAGTTTGATAAGAAATGTGCCCACTACATTACGTATGAATCTGTAACCCCTTTGATACATCACTGTGACAATAAATTAATTAATTAAAAAAGAATTAAAGCAGTTGCTAGAAGCATCAGTCTCCAAGCAAGGAGTCCCTCCAAGATACAGTCCTTTAACGCTACTCTTCCCCAAGAGGTAGGCTCCTGGTAACAAGGACTCAATGGTATCAGATCTCGAGAGCTGTTGAAGCCTCAAGAGAACTTGCTAAAAATGAAAGCTTTAGTCTTTTAAACATATATTTCCTGTATTTTGTTAACACACACTCAAGGAATTTGACTATTTTTAAACTAAATTGCCATGTTGTTTTGACATTTGGAAGACATTAACAGTTTCAAATGGCTTTGATAAGATGATCTGTTGACTTTCTTTCCTACATCATATCTTGGTATTACGGCAAAGATGCACATTTTACTCTCCTAAATTTTGTAGTGATCCCATTATTGTTCCATAATTATTCCTTCAGGACAGTAGCTAAGTTCCATTACTCAATCAGTACTGTTTTATTTCATCGAGAGTAAAGAAGCTGCAGCATACTGTCAGAGGTGAAATGAAAATTCTCAAGTGACGCTCCTCAACATCTCTACATCTTATTTCTCATTATGTTTAAGAAGTTCTTGTTTTCTTTAAACTTTCAGTTCCACTTTGCCATTATTTCTACATGATGTATCAGTATCTCTATCTACAGCCATGGTTGACCAAATTGCATTGCTTCTAGTAGCTTCCAATATTTATTGGATTTTCTTGAGGCAGATACATTTTTCAAATATGAAGTTCAATGCTAAAGATCAAAATATCAACAAAATAGTTGACTTTGAGAGTTGGTTTCAAATTATAATTTTTGAATAATGTCAGCGGTAGAATATTTTTTCCTGAACAGTGTTCTGTTTATGAGAGTTTGTCAAAAGGTTTGGCACACTTAAAATTCAAATTTATCTTTCAGTGTTTCTAAGCATTATTGTTTTCTCTTTTGTGTTTCTGAGCTATTGCTGGTACATGAAATCCTGGCTTGAGCACTGTTTCTGAGCTTTTTCTCTCAGGACCAGCACTCTACCACTTGAGCCACAGCTCCACGTCCAGCTTTTGGTAGATAATTGGAGATAAGAATCTCATGAACTTAAATGCCAAGGCTGCCTTTGAACCATGATACTCAGATTTAGGGTTCCTGAGTAGTAGGATTACAGGTGTGACCTATTGGAGCTCATCTTATTGTTTTATTTTAGGTTTAAAGAAACTGAGGGGCAACAGAGTTAGTTATTTGCTCTAAGAAGTTGAGAGGTAAAAAGTTTTTTTTTTTTTTTTTTTTGACACTCAGGTTCTTTCTTCCCACCTCGGTTATTGTCCCCTCTTTGCAAAGATATTGCAAGTTGTTTTTTTTTTAACTTTATTTCTCTTTTTGATTTAAAGATAGATAATTTTCATACATAATCAGCTAATCCAAGTCTCATAATTACTTTGTTGTTTATTGCTCTTTTTACATATTTGGCCACTACAATACAATATACTGAAACATTTAATATCAATCATAAAGTTAACTTAATGGAACTTTTTTTTTTTTTTTTTGCCAGTCCTGGGGCTCAGATTCAGGGTCTGAGCACTGTCCCTGGCTTCTTTTTGTTCAAGGCTAGCACTCTGCCACTTGAGCCACAGCGCCACTTCTGGCCTTTTCTACATATGTGGTGCTGAGGAATTGAACCCAGGGCCTCATGTATACGAGGCAAGCACTCTTGCCACTAGGCCATATTCCCAGCCCTTAATGGAACATTTTAAAGAAACGAATTAAGATATTCTCCCATTGTCTTAGATTGACAACATCCTTGTAACTACAATATCCTTGATAAACAGACATTTCTACTTGAGAACTTGTACACAGGAGAGAAAGTTACTGAAGGACAAAAATGATGTAGGATAAATGAATTCTCCAAAGGAGTCTTTTGGCACAAAACTCAAAGACAACAAGCTAGTTGGATTATGGAGCTGGTCAGTTTTAATATATGCATTGTAAAATTAATTTGGGATATTATTGTTGCTTTTCCTTTTTCCTCCAGTGCTGCTTTGACCAATTCAACTACAAAAAAGTGGGCTTTAACTGACTTATTTAAATTTCTATGATGAATAAGGCTAGAATTATTATTTCCTATGTGATGAGAAGGTATTTGGGATATTAAAAGGGTTCAAGACATAGAATCTCCAAATAATTCTCTTTGATGCAGTGTTAACCTGGAGGTGAAGACATCTGAGAAAGACTAGGTTCAAATAAGTCCATGATATCCCCAAATAAGCATTAGAGTTTCCAACAATAAAAGTGCCCTTATTGTTCCAGGAGGAAATGGTCTTGCACAAATAAACTTATTAATACAACCCTCATTTTCTACTAGTTTTCCTCCCTTAAACCTTCTAGTCATTTCCCTACTAGGTCCTACCCCAGATCTATTTGTTTTGTCATTTCTTTAAAATGTATTTTTTGTTGTTGTTGGTTGTGGGGCTTGAACTCTGGGTCTGGGTGCTGTTCTAGAGTTCTTCAGCTCAAGGCTAGCACTACACCACTTAGAGCTACAGAGAGCCACTTCTGGTTTTCTCCTGGTTGGAGAGAGGAGTCTCACTGACTTTCCTGCGTAGGTTGGCCTTGAACATGAACAGCTAAGATTACAGGCAGGAGTCACCAGTGCCCCCACTTAACATGTAGTGTTTATTTGTCAAATAAAGAAAGGTAAGTTTGTTCTCTGGTCACTTCTCTAACTCTTGATTTTCCTGTTGTGGCTCCCATGTATATGCAAAATTATTATGAAAGGTAAATACTTTGTTCCTTGTTGTGTGTTTCTATCAGTTTACTAGGCCCAGTCAGAGACTGAGAAGGCAGCAAATCTTTCCTTTGCTGCAGTATCTACTAAGTATTTAGTTCCACAATTCTTCTGCATTCAGAATAATCTTGTCAAACAAATGTGTTATATTTTAAACGGCTTACTTATTTTGCCTTTTTTATTATTTATATCAATTATAAAGATATTATTTGCATGGCTTAAAAAAGAAAGCGACAAAATTCTAATAAATTTAGTATTATCTGTATTTCTACATTGAGAGGGAATTTCACTTAAAGTTGTGAGTGGACTCATAAATCAGTGGTCACAGGGTGGATCCTATTGTTTTAGTAACTGTAAGACCTGGAAACGTCAGCTATACCCTTTCAGTCTCCTCCTCAGTATTAATGTATACAGAGTCTTAGCACTAGTATCTGCTGGATATTAACTATTAGTATTACTTAGTTTCATATTATTGATAAAGCTGAAAGAAGTTTCTTATTTATCTATGTCTATTTTATGTAGCAGTAACATAATTCAGGTAGATGGGTTCTCATTTAATAGGAGCGTTATTTAGCTTATACCTTTTCATGCTGGGAAGCTCAAACTGACAGCTGCATCTAGTTAAAACCCCATGCTCAATCCCTGTATCAAGGAAAAGAGAAGGGCAATTAGTTGAGTATGGCAAAGTGGGCAAGAAAAGACACTGAAACAACTTGTTATAGGAATAACAAATCTATTCTCATGAAAACTACGCCAATCTTCTTTAAATACCCAATCAGCTATTGAAGGCTCACCATCTTCCCACACCCTTGCATTGATAAATAAGCTAACCATGAGTTTACATGGGGATAAATAATGTTCAAATTCTATCACCTGCTCTCTTGATATAGTCAGTAAGTTATGGAAATTAGAAGGAAGAAATATGAGTTTCAACTGCTTTCATGATTGAAGAATCAAAATCAGTCAATGGGATTGAATTTAGCTTAGTTAGTGGAAGAGCACTTGCATCATAAGTAAGAGGCCCCGAGTTCTGTCCTCAGCTTGGGGGAAAGGCTAAAAAGACCAGAATAAGTCAACACAAATATCTGGGTAGGATATACCACCTACTTCTTAGGAAAGATCTATTTTATTGTTCAGTATAGTGCATAATTAATGTTTATCCACTTAACAGTGGCTAAGGTTCTAGGCCCATGCTTTCATACTCAGTTACTTAAGTCTTTCAATATAAAGTACCTTTCTTACTAACATTGTTATGGTTGCTTTATACTTACCCCTGGAGATTCTACTCATTCTGATAACTCATAGAAAGCTTTCCTTCATATAACTCCCAATTCCCATCCATTCTGAGTATGTGTTTATACCTTTTTCTAATTACTTCCTCCAGATCATATGTTTAACCAAATTATCCCAGTGGGTGTATTTACAGAATTCCTTCCTTCCTTCCTTCCTTCCTTCCTTCCTTCCTTCCTTCCTTCCTTCCCTCCCTCTTTCTCTTTCTCTCTCTCTCTCTCCTTCTCTTTCTTTCTCTCGCTCTTTTTATGACCTGAGGCTTGAGGTCAGGACTTGGGCACTGTCCTCCTGAGCTTTTTTGTTTGTTTGTTTTATTTTTTGGTTTGTAATGGGGCTTGAACTCTGTGGTGTGGGCTCTGTCCTTGAGCTCTTCTTGCTCAAGATATGTGCTCACTTTGAGCCACTTCCAGTTTCCTGGTGGTTCATTGGAGATAAAAGTCTCATGAACTTATCTGCCCAGGCTGACTTGAAACAGAATCCTCAGATCTGAGCTTTCTGAGTAGCCAAGATTACACAGAGTGTGTGTGTGTGTGTGTGTGTGTGTGTGTGTGTGTGTGTGTGTGGTCCGTGTGTGTGGTCCGTGTGTATGTGTGTGTGTGGTGTGTGTGTGGTGCGTGTGTGTTTGTGTGGTGTGTGTGTATGTCTGTGTGGTGTGTGTGGTGCATGTGTGTTTGCTTGTGTGTGTGTGTGTGTGTGTGTGAGTTTATTTAAAAGTAGTTTTCTACAACTTGAGCCACAGATCCACTTCTGGCTGTTGTGTCATTCATTAGAAATAAAGAATCTTGTGGATTTTCCTTTCAGGGCTGGCTTCAAACTACAGTCCTCATACCTCAGTGTCCTGGGTGGTTAGGATTACAGGTATGAGCCACAGGCACCAGGCAAAATTTCTTCTTTTTCTCACCAAAATAGATTACTAGCTCTTCAAGGCAGAAAGGTTTCTTCTACAGAGCAGTGTTTATCACATAGAATAGGTTTTAAATAATTGATGGGGTTGGGAGCTTAGCACTGGAATAGCGTGCCAGTCTTCTTTCTGTCCCTGACCATGCTTTCTTAATTCCTACCCTACCCCTTTTTTTCTTAGAATGATACGATCACTGCACACACAGGCAAGCAAATGTAGGTTTCCACATTTCCCTGTACTGGGGACCAGAATCACTAACATTCTTCATCCTGCAGCATGTTCCAGAGTGCTGATTGGTGCAAGAATTATCCATGCACCTTACACTGGTGGCACATCATTTCCTCTCTATAAATTTTCAAAAGAATTTTCCAGAAACAGCTATGAGGCATTTTTCTTTGAAACAGAGTCACAAAGAAAACTTGATGGGTATGTGAAGAAAAATGCTTCTGTTTAACAATGCCAGGAAAAACCGGGAAGCTTGACCCTTTTCAGACGTCACATTGGCAGGGAATAAACCGTAAGCTACATTATTTGTGTAATCCAGATTCGCTGCAAATTAATCTGACCAGAGATATTCAGATGTGATATGTCATGGTTTGTTGTCTTTGGATTGCAGAGAAGCCAAGTTCTTCACTAAACTCACAAATAGATATATTCACAAACATATTCTAATAATTTTCAGAAAACTCTGAAGGGGAAAATATGCACTGAGCCTCTACTGAACAGATGTTTGGGAGCCTTTTTGTAGTATTCTTTATTTTTCAGGTTCTTATTTGTCAATTTAGACAATGATTTCTAATGACTTTGGGCATCATTTTAATCTGCTTTTAAAATCTTTAGAGAATATATTTGACAGCAATACTTACAAGACAATGTGCTGTAAAACAAATGTACAACTTGAAGGAGTGTGTGGAGCGAATGGGGGAAAGGGGAAGGTGGAAGAAAAATGAAGGAGGAGGTAGCATGTTTAATAAGAAATGTACTCGCTGCCTTTTGTATATAACTGTAACCCTTCTGTACTTGCTTTGACGTTATATCTATATATAGAGAGATAGAGAGATAGATGAAGTTAGATAAAGACTGACCGGAAGAGGAAAAAAAGGAACATATTTGATACCAGTGGCACTAAGGAAATATACGATATTCTAAAGAATCATTAAAACATGGTCATCATTAAGAATATTGTGAATATGAAGACCCACAAGTCTTGATATAAATACCTATGAGCTTTTTATTTAAAAAATGTACCAATCAATTATTGTCTATTTGAGTGCCTTAGACTAAACAGTTAATTTTTTTTATCATTTTTTTGTTTATTTAGTCATTATTAATGTGCTTTTTTATATAATCATAACAACTAGGACATGTGCATTTGGTAGTCAGGACACAGATTTCTTGTGACTGAATGTGTTTCTGATGCAATGTACTTGAAATTTAATATATTTGCAATTTTCCCTTTGTATTTTTATTAAACTCTCGCCTTATTTTTGTATTCTTCACTGACTGACAGATGGGCTTATTTCTCCTGTATGTGTTTCTGTTGCTAATATCAGTAATTCAATAGTGAAAGAAACCAGAAATTAGTTTGTACCACATTTTTGACAGAAAATGTTTTCTTCAAGCTGCATTTTATTTCAAAGGGAAAAGAAAACATAATACTTTCTAGATGGCTTGTTTATAAGAGAAAAACGCAACCTGAGTTTCAGACATAAAAATAATGGTGGAACTTGTCTGCTAATCACTGAATCCTAGATTGACACAAGGCTATTTCCAAATTATCTTTGGCTGGGTCTCTGTTCCTATTGTCCAAACCACAGGCCAACCCAGTCAAATACAATTTGCCCAGTCGTATTCCTTAGCTTGTTGATTTGACAGGTGCTTATGTTTTATGAAGACACGAATGCTTTTTTTTTTTAAATTAAAATTGAATTACGGTAATTGTATAAGTTTGGAATGTGGCAATTATTACAATGTAAAAGTGATCCCATTAGGGAAAAAAAATGCCTTTCAATGCCATCCTTTGTCCAATAGCCTTTCCAATCTAGACAAAGCTGCATTGGCATCTGGAACATAGAGCCTGTGTTGTCTTGAACACTGTTGATTAGGTCTCACCCAGCCACATCTACATCCTTGTGTTATCTATGTCCTCTGTCTATGCTTACTGACTCTCCACAAGCTGCTCTTGGATTATTATACTTCTACGTACAGCCAATCCTTTCCTCAGTGACTAGATGTGAACCTGATCGAATGGCCGAGGTCTGAAGTTTCCACATGGCCTACCAGTTGTTTCTCAAACTCCTTTTGAGAGCCACACAGCATTCCCTTCAAACCTAAGGAAGGAAATGAGAGTACTCATCTCTAGATCATGAGAGGGAGGCTGGGGAATGTTAGAATCTCACTTCTATGTGCGCAGCAGTCATAATGTTGCTGAAAACAGAACACGTTCTCTGCATTCACTAAACTCTGGGCCTGCAATGGAAATGCTCAATTTCATTTAAACTTTATTCTTGATTTTGCTGCTTCTAAGCACCAGTTATATAAGGAAATTTATGCCTGGGTATTCAAAATAGAGTTTGTTTCTGTCTGCTATCCAAACATTCCTATTTTCTCTGCCATATGGATAGCCTGCTTTCTTTCATTTTCCATTTCACCTGCCTTTGTGGAATAAGTCTTCCAATATCTGATGTGTTTGTTTCTCTTTGTGGGTCTATTTTTATACATTAATTTACTGTCACACAATTTCATTATAAACTTTTCCATTTTGCTCTCCTCATCTGCCCTCCTTCAGAGACATTAGACTACAAAACCTTGAAGGGTCAGATGCTGTCTTCCATTTTCCTTTAATGTCTTTAAGGTGTTTCATTTGGCTTTTCTTTGCCTCACTAAAGGAAGGAATGCAAATATTTTTCCTCCAGGGAGGTTTCTCAGGATGTTTTCAGTGGCTAATGATTTGTACTCTGGGTTTAATGGACCATCGAAGTCTATTAAGTAATAGCAGAAAGAAAAGGAGATTTCAATGGAAAGTAGAGGGAGACAGATCAAAATGAGAAAAAATATGCAAAACTATAAAAGGATCGAGGGAAGTGGACAATGGAAGGATGGATAAGATCTATGAAATAGAGCCTGGGAACCAGAGAAGGTAGAACAGACTATGATCTAGTCAAGGCCTCTAGAAAAGACCAAGTCCTTCTGGCTCAGAAGATGCAATAGCCAAATTCTAAGAGGCAGACACTCTTCAGTGCAAGAGTTCAATGGAGCTGCCATCTCCTCTTTCCTCTGCTTAAAAGAAAGAGATGTGACATGTCTCTGCTTTCTAGAGGAGAGTTACTGTAACAGCATTGGGTACTCATATGTTCTCCTTCCATCTGTACCCACCACCATCCAGTTGAGACATGGATACCATTTGTATGAATAAGGTTTCTGATATACAGTTTCTACATGCTATCCTTCCTTATCATAGTAAATGGCACCTTTATCCAGTGTAATCCATGAACCTGAAGTTGTTCTAGACGCACTCAAGATGTATAATTAATTAAAAAAATTAATAAAGAACCACTTACAAAATTTAGGGTTGTATTTAAATAACCTACCAGGTAATATTATACTACTTTGGAAGCAGTGAAAGAAGTATTAGACCTGAAGCTTAGTGAGGGCTAGTTTAATGGGCTAGTAGTGATAGTCCATCATTCAACCTGAAACATACTCAGAGGCCAAGATTAAGAGTATTGAGACAGGAGGTCTGTAAAGGGTAGAGGCAAGTGGTCCTGTGGCTTCTAGTCAAAGGATGTAGCATAATGAGCAGGGACAGCAAGAAAAAAATGCTCTAAAGTTACCCCTTCTCCCTTAATTTCTGTTTTGTGCCCAGACCCACAGAACAAAGGGAACAAAACTCTCCTGGTACTATCCTAGAGAGTATGCTCCTTAGGAAACAGGTCAAAGTAGACAAAGATGAAGAGAGAACAAGAACGCACAGACAAAAGAAAGAAAGCATAATCATACATACTTATCTTAATTCTAGTGATCTATTTCATATTTAACTCATATTTACTTCACTAATATCTACTTACTTACCTCCACATGGCCAGGAATTGTGGTAAACACCTGTAATCTCAGCCTCATGAAAGACAGACGTAGGAGATTTGCATTAGGAAATAACCCTGAACAAAAGTACCAGACCCTATCTGAAAAACAAAATGGAACACAAAATGTCCAGTGCTGGAGGTTTGGCCCAGGTGCTGAGATCAATCTTCAGTACTGCCCAAACAAACACAATTACCAATAAAAAGCATCCCATAATTTTCCAGAATGCTCTTACATTACTAGTAAGAAAGAAAGAAAAGGATTCAGGGCATAGATCACTAGACAAAGCAACATTTAGACAAGCGATCAATCCAGAGGCTCCGAGGCTGGGTCAGTGGGTTCTGGTTTCCCCAGTGCATTTTCCCCAGACTACACACAGGACAGAGCCCCAGTAAGTGTGACAGTCTTCAAATCTCCCACCTGGACTCCCACCATATTCCTGGCTCATCTGGTTCCTGGAGATGATGGAGTACCTCTTGAAAACTGGCTCTGTGGTGTGGCACTCACTCTCTCACACACTGACATGTAATCAAATGTTTTACTTTGCTTCCATTATCTTTTCATCAAAACACTTGAAGAAAAAAAATGATTGACATTTTGTAGTTAATTCAGTTGAGGACAAACAATCTTCAAAGCAGTCATCCCTCCCTGAGCTGGCTCAACCGCTTGCAATATTAAATTCATAAATTGAATTACTTCTGCCTCTGACCGACTTTTCTTGGAAGTTGATATTATTCTCATTCATTTTACATAATCAATCATAGATTAAAGTAGGCAACACAGGTTGTTTGCAACAGATCAATTTCTCTATAAAAACCACAAAAGGGAGGGTGAGATAAAAGAGGGTGAATACTCTCTACACTGTTAAGGTAAAGCTTTATGAAGAAAATGTTTTTAAAAATGTATTATAGTTACATAGATAAGGCCATGAGTACATTTCTTTTTGAACAATGTTATCCATTCTTGAATTTTCTTCCATTTCACCCCCTACCCCAGACTGACCTCCCCCACCCAAGTCCTCAAGTTTATTTCCAACATAGTGTCTGGTGAATATCTATTGGTTTACACTTCGTCCTAATGTTTCTGTGATTCCACTTCCCTTCCTCAAATCAGATAAACTTATATCCAAAACAAAGGGTACAGAAATGAAAAATAATGACAACAAGAAATAAACCAAAGGACTGAAAAAGGAAGAAAGAAAAGAGAAATAACTTAAAACATTTAACAAAAAAAGAAGAAAAGCCTCTTGTTTCTGTTTCTTGGGGTTCATTTTGATAAGTATCATTTTCTATAGTAATATGCACATAGGTATTGATTTATTGTGATACTCTGTTAAGAATATCCTATACATATTCTAGTTATTACAAATGAGGGGAACCATGCAGCCTGTGTTTCTTTGAGTCTGGCTTACTTAGTTTAATATAATTTTTCCCAAGTCTTTTCATTTCCTTATGAATAAGGCAATGTCATTCTTTCGGGTGGAAACATAGGATTCCATTGTGTATATGTACCACATTTTCTTGATCCATTCATCTACTGAGGGGCATCTGGTTTGGTTCCATATCTTAGCTATGGTAAATAATGCTGTAATGTACATGGTTGTGCAGGTAGATTTAATGTGGCCTTGTTTGTGGTCTTTGGGTGAATTCCAAGGAGTGGGATTGCTGGATTATAGGGGAGCTCTACATTTAGTCTTTTGAGAAAACTCTGTACTGCTTTCCAGAGTGGTTGAACCAGTTTATATTCCCATCAACAGTGTATTATTCCTTTTTGGCCACATATCCATCAATATATGTTATTATTTGTTTTCTTGATAATTGCCATTCTAGCTGGGGTGGGGTGAAATCTCATTGTTGTTTCAATTTTCATTATTTTATGGACAGAGGTGTTGAACATTTCTTCATGCATCTATTGGCCATTCTTACTTCTCTTTAAGTCTTTAGCTCACTTCTTTTTTTTTTTTTTGCCAGTCCTGGGCCTTGGACTCAGGGCCTGAGCACTGTCCCTGGCTTCCTTTTGCTCAAGGCTAGCACTCTGCCACTTGAGCCACAGTGCCACTTCTGGCCGTTTTCTGTATATGTGGTGCTGGGGAATCGAACCCAGGGCCTCATGTATACCAGGCAAGCTCTCTTGCCACTAGGCCATATCCCCAGCCCTTTAACCCACTTCTTGATGGGAGCCACTTGTTTCTGTGGCTTTCAGAAAACAGTATTCTTCTCTCATTTTAAGTTATTGAAGAGATTTTTTTTGATGTCTACATGTGCTTCACAGATTTATTATAATCATTTTGGATGCACTGAAACAGACCAAATGTGTAGGGAAAATATTTCTTTTTTTCTGAATAATTACTTATTTATTGTCAAAGTGATGTACAGAGGGGTTACAGATTCCTTTTCTCTTCCCTATTTCTAATACCAGTATATACAGTATCCAGGGTACTCAGAAGAGATACAGTGATAGCACGGGGACAACCACAGGAATGGGATACAAGAGGATTATCAACAGAACAAAAGCTATGGTTTCACTGAAGAGGAAATGAGAATGGCCAAGAGACACATGAACAAGTGCTGTACATCACTGGCCATAAAAGAAATGCAAATCAAAACAACATTGAGGGGCTGGGGATATAGCCTAGTGGCAAGAGTGCCTGCCTCGGATACACTAGGCCCTAGGTTCGATTCCCCTGCACCACATATACAGAAAATGGCCAGAAGCGGCGCTGTGGCTCAAGTGGCAGAGTGCTAGCCTTGAGCGGGAAGAAGCCAGGGACAGTGCTCAGGCCCTGAGTCCAAGGCCCAGGACTGGCCAAAAAAAAAAAAAAAACAACCAACATTGAGATTCCACCTCACCCTAGCCAAAATGTCCATTATCAGGAGAACTAACAATAACAAATGCTGGAGGAGATGTGGCCAAAAGGGAACCCTATTTCATTGTTGGTGGGAACGTAAACTGGTTCAGCTACTCTGGCAATCTGTATGGAGATTCCTCAGAAGGCTAAATATAGAGCTCCCCTAAAACCCAGCAGCCCCACTTTTGGGCATCTACCCGAAAGATTACAAACAAGACCACACTAAAGCCACCAGCACAACTATGTTCATCACAGCACAATTTGTCATAGCTAAAATATGGAACCAACCCAGATGCTCCACAGTAGACGAATGGATCAGGAAAGTGTGGTACATATACACAATGGAATTCGATGGCTCTATCAGAAAGAATGACTTTGGCCCCATTCGTTAAGAAATGGTAGGACTTGGAAAAAGTATACTAAGTGAAGTGAGCCTGACCCAAAGAAACATGGACTCTATGGTTTCCCTCATGGGGAATAATTAGTACAGGTTTAGGATAGTCACAGAAGAGGATCACAAGAGCCCTATAGCTTTGCCCTTATGAACACATAGATGATGCTAAGAGAACTTGTAGAGAATTTTTTAACTCTTATACTAGGCAGCTTTTCATATTTCTAACAATATACCCAAGACAATTACCTTATAAGAAGAAAAGAGTGGGGCACCAGTGGCTCATGCCTGTATTCCTAGCTACTCAGGAGTTGAGATCTCAGGATTTCAATTTGAAGCTTAGGTGGGGCAGGAAAGTCCATAAGACTCTTTTGTCCAGTAAACTACCAAAAAATGGGAGCCAGAAAAGGAGCTGTGGCCAGTGGTAGAGTGTCAACTGTAAGCAAAGAAGCTCAGGGACAGTGTTCATTCTGAGTACATGTGCCAAGACTCTCTCTCTCTCTCTCTCACACACACACACACACACACACAGAGAGAGAAAGAGAGAGAGAGAGAGAGAGAGAGAGAGAGAAGGAAAGATTTGTTACGAGTTTCAATCCATAGATGCTTGGCCCCATTCTTTTTCTTTTCAATCTATAAGCTCAATATATATATTTAATGTTGAATGGTGGAAGTCATAGAGATTATTAGTCCTAGATTCTTCTGTGATGATAAATAAGGAGCTTGAGTTTGAACCCACCATTTCCAGATCTTGATTCTATGGAAACTCGTGACTATTTGTACTAGTTGTCTGTTTTGGATGATGGAATTTTAGCACCTATGATGGGAGAAATCTTGATATGTACTTGTGTAGGATGTCTTATCCTCTTGTGTTGCAGTCACCATCATGAGAAGAACATGGCCCATGAGACTGTCAGTCCAAGGAAGAGGAAAGAGCCTGAACCACAGAACAACCAAGCCAAATCTAGAGGGTCAATCCATAGCCACCGTGTTAACATGAAAGCAAGAAGTAATCATTGTTATGTAGCACTGAGTTTTGTGGTCGTTTGTTATGCAGCACATTATTGTGTATCTGACTGATACTGAGGTCATTAAAATTATAGGTAGACAAAGATTCTCAGCGTGCCATGGAAAATACTTACAAAAGTTTTCAGCCTAGAGTAATCACATAGCAATAATAAGGACAACTGAATTTAACAATGTTTGGTTATATTCTGCATGTTTTATTATTTTTTTTTATTTTTATGTTTTGCCAGTCCTAGACCTTGAACTCTAGTACTGGGCCCTGTCCCTGAGGTTCTTTTGCAAGGCTATTGGCCCCATTCTTGTAGGCATTCAGGAGGAAGAGCAATATACAGCTGGGAACACATTGTGTAGCAGAGCTGCTCACCTAATGACAGGAGAAAGCATTTCCTTGTATAATAAAGGCACTCCCACAAACCCATAAAGTTCTTAAATGTATTAATTCATGAATAAAATCAGTGTATTTGTGATCATATCTCCTTTCAAAGGCAGAAACACTTAATACTACTGCATAGAGACCAAACCTTTCCCATATAATGCTCCTTAATAATTCCTTTGACACTTGTATCTCCAGTAGAAAACATTTAATCTCCTTTAAATATGGACTGGTATTATTCATTCCTTCTACATAGAGTGAGGCAAAAAAGTAGATTTCAGCTATGTGACTTTTAAGTCTAAGCATGTAAGAATAGCACTTTCTATTTATTATTATTTTTCTTACCTTCAAGTAGCTGTAGAAGGGGGTTCATCTTAATCATAGTCACTCCTGGAGTCACTCTCCTTTCCTGCCCCTAATAACTTCTACCAATCTTATCAATTTTTCTAATTATATATTCATGTATGTACATTGAATCTTATGACTGTATTCATATAGCTTTCCTCTTATTCATCCGTTCTCTTCTCATTAGCTCTGACCTCATCAGCCAAGATGTGCTTTATTTTCCTGAGATTTATTTTTTAAACTGTCTGTTAAGTGGTAAAGCAATCTTGAGGGAAAATAGATTGTACTATAAAGCCAAAATAGTTTGTTACTGGAACAAAAGCAAACAGAAGGAGCAAGAGAACAGACTAGAAGAATGAGAAATAAATCTATATACTGATAGCCAACTGGCTTTTGCCAAAGAAATCCAAAATATAAATTTGAGAAAAGGATGGCTTATTAGACAAATATTTCTTAGAGAACTGAATGTCCACATGTAGAATACTAAGTTTGGACCCTTAACTCTCACTTTGATGTGAGAACTTAATGCAGGATCTTAAACTTTGAAACTTCTCAGACCTGAATAAGGAAAACACTAAACCTGTTGATATAAGAAATAATATTGCTGCCAGGCACTGAAGGCTTAATTAAGCCAGTAATCCTAGCTACTCAAAAGGCTGAGAACTAAGGATCAAGGTTCAAAGCCAGCCCATGCAGGAAAGACTGTGAGATTCATGTCTTCAAGAAACTACCAACCCCCCTCTCCCCCCAAAAAAAACTTGCCAAACAAACAACAAACCAACAAGTGGAGGCAGCTCAAGTGGTAGAGTGCGAATGTTGAGCACAAAACCTCAGGAACATACCTCAGGCACTGAGTTTGAATTCTGGTACTGGCATCATAAAAATTAGGATGGAAGAAAGACAGCCTCTTCAACAAATGGTGCTGAAAAAATTGGTTTAAAACTTGTAACAAACTAAAGCTAGATCCTTACATACCACCCTGCACCAAAATCAATTCCAAATGGATCAAAGGCCTCCATGTAAAAGCGGATGCTCTGAAAACATTGCAGGAAGGAATATGTTAATCACTTGGGGTTCTTGGCACAGGTCAAAACTTTCTTAATAAAGATTAATAAAGGCCCAGAAACACAGCAAATCAAAGAAAGGTTGCACAAATGGGATTGCATCAAACTACCGAGCTTCTGCAGGGCAAAAGACATAGTTTGCAAGATAAATAGAAAGCCCACAGATTGGGAGAAGATCTTCACTAGCCTTACAACAGACTAGGGCCTTATATATAAAATATACATAGAACTTAAAAAATTAAGTCCCTCCAAACAAATCCTAAAGAAAGCAACAAACGGCCCCCTCAACAAATGGGTTAAAAACCTAAAAATAGACTTCTCTGAAGAGGAAATTAGAATGGCTAAGAGACATATGAAGAAGTGCTTAGCATTACTTTCCATAAACGTAATGCAAATCAAAACAACATTGAAATTCCACCTCACCCCAATAAGAATGTCCTTTATCAAGAAAATGAATAATAACAGATGCTGGCCTGGATGTGGCCAAAGGGAACCCTACTACACTGTTGGTGGGAGTGTAAACTTTTTCAAACACTCTGAAAAGCAGTATGGAGGTTCCTCAAAACGCTAAACATAGAGTTCCTCTATGACCCAGTAGCCTCGCTTTTGGGCATTTACCCAAAAGATTAAAAGCAAGACCACACCAAAGCCACCAGCACAATGGTGTTCATTGCAGCACAATTTGCCATCATTAAAATATGGAACCAACCCAGATGCCCCTCAGTAGATGAGTGGGTCAAGAAAATGTTGCACATATACACAATGGAATTCTATGCCTCCATCAGAAAGAATGACATTGCCCCATTTGTAAGGAAATGGACAGACTTTGGAAAACGTTATATTAAGTGAAGTGAGCCAGACTTAAAGAAACATAGACTCTATGATTTCCCTCATTGGTAATAATTAGTAAATGTCTAGGATAGTCCTGGCAGAGGATTGCAGTACTATCTACATATGAACACATAAGATGATGCTAAGTGAAATGAACTCCAAGTTATGGAAATAAGTGGTTTACCATTGTCATTATTTTCAATGTACTGTCCGAAATTATGCCACTTTTAACTTTCTTCCCCAGGGTTTTACCCCTTATGTCACTGTTACTTTTTCAGTACCCTGAGTATTGTATATATGTTTATTAGAACTAGGGATGGGAAGGGGAACATCAAAATGGAAAGACAAAGGGTAAAAGGCAAATCAATGCAATAGCAATACTTACAAAACTATATGCCTTAATCCAACTGTTCTTTGCCTTTTGTTAGAAATTATAGCTTTGCTGTGCAGAATCTTATGGGTTGGCAATTGTTGGCTTTTAATACTTGGAAGACAATATTCATGCCTTTGTTGCCTTTAAATTTTCTGTTGCCCATGTGCCTCTTTATATTTAACTGACTTTTTTTTAATGTTTTCACTTAGAGCTTTCAAGAAATGTTTCCTAGTTTGCTGTCTCATTATTTGAACTGTAATAGCATGGAAAAGTTCTTTTCTGATCAGGTTTGTTGAGTGTTCTAAACTTTTCTTATATTTGAATTAATCTCTCTTTATAAGATTTCAAATGTTTTCTGTTATTACTATGTTGAGAATATTTTCTTTTTTCAACTTTTTCATTGTCAAAGTAATGTACAGAGGGGTTACAGTTACATACATAAGGCAGGGAGTACATTTCTTTCTTTCTTTTTTTTTTTTTTTTTGCCAGTCCTGGGGCTTGGACTCAGGGCCTGAGCACTGTCCCTGTTTTCTTTCTAGCACTCTGCCACTTGGGCCACAGCGCCACTTCTGGCCATTTTCTGTATATGTGGTGCTGGGGAATTGAACCCAGGACTTCATGTATATGAGACAAGCACCTTTGCCACTAGGCCATCTTCCCAGCCCAGTGAGTACATTTCTTATCAAACTTTTTACCTCTTCCTTTGTTTTTCTCCCATCTTCCACCTACCCAGTTCCCTTCCCACCCTCCCCCAACTTGCACAAACCAACCAAGTTGGTTTGGAGCATGTTGTCTGGTAAGTTACTGCTCTTGCATTGGTTGACCTTTTTCCGTTTGTCTCTCCATTTTGGAGTTCCCCTTCTCTAGTTCCCACAAGCATACTTACAATGCCCAGTGTACCAAAGTCAGTTAGAGTGAAATCAGGGATAAAACCATGGGGGAGAAAGACAAGAGAAAAAAGCATAATATCATAAGGTGCATTGAAAATAACAACAGCAAAGATAAACCACTTATTTCCAAATCTTGTAGTTCAGTTCACTTAGGATTATCTTATGTGATCACATGTACATTGCCATTGAGATAATGTGCTCCTCTTCTAGGACTCTCCTAGAAAAGCTATAATTGTTTACAGTGAGTGAAACCTTAGAGTTTATGTTTCTTTGGGACTCACTCACTTCACTTAGTATGATTTTTTTCCAAGTCTTTTCATTTCCTCGCTACTGGGGTTAAGTCATTCCTTCTAATAGATGCATAGAATACCGTTGTATGTATGCATCACATTTTCTTGATCCACTCATCTACTGAGGGGCATCTTGGTTGGTTCCATATTTTTGTGATGGCAAATTGTGCTGCTATAAACATAGTTGTGCTGGTAGCTTTAGTGTGATCTTGCTTGTAATCCTTTGGGTAAATGCCCCAAAGCAGGGTTGCTGGGTCCTAGGCGAGCTCTGTTTAGCCTGCTTCCCAGAGTGCTGCTTTCCAGAATGGTTGAACAAGTTTACATTCCCACCATGTATACTGGTATTAGAACTAGGAAATTGAAAGGGAATACCAAAATTGAGAGACACAGGGTAAAAAAAGACAAACAACTACAAAAGCAATACTTGCAAAACTGTTTGGTGAAAATGAACTGAACACCTCAGGGGGGGAAAGGGGGAGGGGGGAGGGGGGTATGAGGGACAAGGTAACAAACAGTACAAGAAATGTATCCAGTGCCTAACGTATGAAACTCTAACCTCTCTGTACATCCGTTTGATAATAAAAATTTGAAAAAAAATGTTTATATTCCCACCAACAATATAGTTGGGTTCCCTTTTGGCCATATCCCTACCAGCATCTGTTGTTGTTAGTTTTCTTGATAATGGCCTTTCTCACTGGGGTGAGGTGGAATCCCAATATTGTTTTGATTTGCATTTCTTTTATGGCCAGTGATGTTGAGCACTTCTTCATGTGTCTTTTGTCCAGTCTGATTTCCTCTTCAGAGAAGTCTCTTTTTTTTTTTCAATCTTTTTAACACATTCTTCTTCTTTTTTTAAAAATTTAATTTATTTATTAATTGAACACAAATTTTTTTGACAAGGTGTTGTACAAAAAGGGTACAGTTACATAGTAGAGCAGTGTGTACATTTCTTCTGATATCTTACGCCCTGTTTTACTTTCCCTTCTCTAGGTCAGGTAGACATAAATACAATATACAATGTATCAAGAACATATACAGTAGCCACGTGACCAGGCCCAAGAAAATTCGCCTAGGGCTTTAAATGTAATGTTGATATTAGACAATATGTCGACAGTAGTCTTATATGAATGTACATACATAGCTTTTGAGCTATTGTATTCCACTGAGAGGTCAATTTTTGACCTTTATATGTTGAGTAGTTGTTTGGTTTTAGTTACATACTGTTGGATCGCTCCCCCAATCCTGTGGGAAATACTGTTTGATAAGCAGTTTTTGGTTTCACAGACCTGGTCTCTACTGTCTCTCCATCTCCCTTTCTTAACAGTCATGTATCAGGGAGATCATGCCCCTTTGTTTTCTGTGTTCTAGGCTTGTCTCGTTCAACATTATTTGTTCAAGTTCTGACCATTTCCCTGCGAATAACAATATTTCACCATTCCTAATTGCTATGTAGTATTCCATTGTGTATAGGTACCATATTTTTTGGATCCATTCATCTGTGGAGGGGCATCTGGGTTGTTTCCATATTTTGGCTATTGTGAATTGTGCAGCTATAAACATGGAAGTACAAATGTCTTTTTGATATCTTGGGGCTTGCTGTTTAGGATAGATGCCTAGGAGTGGTATGGCTGGGTCATAGGGTAGGTCTATATTGAGCTTTTTGAGAAACCTCCATATTGTTCTCCAAAGCGGTTGTACTAATTTGCACTCCTACCAACAATGGAGAAGGGTTCCTCTTTCCCTGCACCCCCTCCAGCATTTGTTGTTGCCTGAGTTCAGAGTATAGGCCATTCTAACTGGGGTGAGGTAGTATCTCAGGGTTGTTTTTATTTGCATTTCCTTTACTAGCAGAGATGTTGAACATTTCCTCATATGTTTCTTTGCCATTTTTATTTCTTCTCTTGTGAAGTCTCTCTTCAGCTCCTTTGCCCATTTCCTAATTGGTTTATTGGGCTTGGAGGGGCTTAGTTTTTTGAGTTCTCTGTAGATATTAGGCCTTTGTCTGTTGCTGTGCTGGTAAATATCCTTTCCCATATGGTCGGTTGTCTTTCTGTTTTGGTGGCTATGTCCTTAGCTGTGCAGAAACTTTTTAATTTGTAGTAGTCCCATTTGTGGAGTCTTTCCCCTATTTGTTGTGCCCCTGGGACTCTATTCAGGAAGTTCCTTCCTGTGCCTATAAGTTTTAGCGTCTTTCCTACTCTGACCTTCAGTAATTTCAAGGATTCATGTCAGATATTGAGGTCCTTGATCCATTTTGAGTTGATCTTGGTGCATGGTGATAGGCTCAGAGAAGTCTCTTGTTGAGTATATTTTTTTTATTACTTTAGCTACTATCTTTTTTTTCACTCAGATGCTACCACAATTCATATATTATGTCTTTTAATAAATCACTGAAGTTCTTGTAAATTTCTTTCATATTGCTTTGATATTTTCCTATGCTTTTTCCACTTGTCTTATTATGTCTAATTTATTTTCAAATCTGAATATTCAGTCTATTCTACAGGAGATTCTTTCCACCTTATTTTTTTTACCTTTAAGATATCAAGATATTTTTTTGTTCTTTGTTTTTTCTTTTCATCAGTTGTGGGGCTTGAACTCAGGGCCTTGGTGCTAGCCCTGAGCTCTTTTGCTTAAGGTTAGCCCTCTACCGATTTGAGCCATCATTCCACTTCCAGTTTTCATGTGGCTAGTTGGAGGTAAGCATCTCCTGAGGACTTTTCTGTCCCAGATGACTTCAAATTGCTATTCTCAGATCTCAGCCTTCTGACTAGCTAAGATTATAAGCATGAGCCACCACTCCAGCTTCAACATTTTTCTTTTTTTAAACAGAATTTATTTTTATTGAGATCCTCTTTCATGTCTTACATCAACTTCTTTATTCGTTTGTATATGTCTGTTTTCTTCCAATTCTTTTAACTATTTAGAAGCATTCCCTTTGAGTTCACTTACCTGTGTGTTGGTATCTGCTCTTTTTGGTTGTTTAGGTTTTGTTAGTAGTAGGGCTTGAACTGAGAGCGCCATGCCATTGTCTGGCTTTTTGGCTAAAAGCTGATTTTCTATACAATTGTGAATGATGACTACTGAACTAATCCTATTATATCTGTAATGATCTAAGATATTTGTGTCAAGAATAAGAATACTACACTAAACATAGGGTTAGTGCTTAGTTATTAAGAAAAGGAAGACTCAAAAACCATATATAGAATATGTATGGGGAAAAGGAAGTGAAGTGTGATGATACCGGTACTGAATATCCTTTTGTATATTTCTATTTTGTATGTATAGAATTCAGATATTGTGAAGAGGAGTGGAAAGCAGAAAATGTAGAGGGGCTGTAAAGATAAGAGTAACATTACAGATAAAGGCAGAAGTCGCGAAAACTTCTAGTGAAAAACAAGGATAGAAAAAGTAAGCAGAAAACGTCAAAACCCAGCTGACTTTAGTGACAGTGAGATTGCCCACCAGGGGTTTTCTATCACCCAAGTGGACTGATTCTTTCCAAACCAGTTCTAGACATTGAATGTTGTTTTCGAAAGGCCATAAGAACTTAGATTCTCTCCACTTAAGCCACTCAACCAATTCTACATTTTGTTATGTCTATGAAACCCATCCTAAAAGAGTCTACTAGAGCCAAGATCAAATCAGTCAACAATGAGAGCAACAAATCCAGAGTCATATTAAAGATTTTTTTCCCATTTTTATTGAGAAGCAAACCATTATGTTGTTTGTAAAGAATCCTATTGTAATTAGTTTTAATTAGAATGACTTTATAACTGATAAGAGCAACAAAAAATCAGTATTCATTCAAGAGTGGGAAACACTTTACCCACTGTCTATATCCATAACTTTGTTTAGCACATAATATCCATATATTATACATATATTCCATACATGGATAATTATATGGAATTATCACAACAATATATAATTATTACAAGGCATGCTATCCATAGCTGGATATGTATGCAGTGCTAAATTATCAGCATAGGGAGATGGGCCCCAGGCAGCTGGCAAGAAGCAACATGTGTCAGATCTGTTGTATAAGAAATGACTTTAAGGGTCTTATAAGACCTGGAGGCCAGATGGTTCACATCCCTAGATAGTATATTATTCCCTCTTTGGGTATTTCTAAGGCCAGATGAGCAATAAAATATTTTTAATTGAAGTTTAAAATAGAAAAAAATTTACTCAGGAGGTAGAAATAAATCAGGAGTCTTGGTTAAAGCACAGCCAGGCAAAAAGTTAGTGAGACCTCATCTCAGCAAGTAGGCAGGTGTAGTGGCATGCATTTGTAATCTCAGTGATGCAGGCAGTGGAGGAAGAGTCAGAGGCAAAAGCAAAGGATAGGGTATAAGCAAAAAAGGATGGAGCAGGGGCTGGGGATATAGCCTAGTGGCAAGAGTGCCTGCCTCGGATACAAGAGGCCCTAGGTTCGATTCCCCAGCACCACATATACAGAAAAACGGCCAGAAGCGGCGCTGTGGCTCAAGTGGCAGAGTGCTAGCCTTGAGCGGGAAGAAGCCAGGAACAGTGCTCAGGCCCTGAGTCCAAGGCCCAGGACTGGCAAAAAAAAAAAAAAAAAAAGGATGGAGCAGGCTCAAATGGTGGAGCGCTTGCCTCATAAGTGAAAAATTCAGAGTTCCATCCCCAGCGTGGCTAAAAATGAAACTGTAAATAAACAAATACTTTAAACAACAACAATAAAAATAGAAGGAACATCATCAACCAAAACTTTGAAAGGCCAGGCAATATGAAATAATCTTCTCTTTTTGTAAAAAATAACAGATTTGTGGTTTCTAATCTGGCCGAGGTAAAACTGACAACAATTCAACCCTAAAAACAATGTGGGTGAAAATCTTGCTCATGATTACACACTGCACAGATCAAACCTTCGGTGAATACCTGTCACATGCATGAAGCTCAGAGCCTTCCCATAGCATCCATGGAAATTCAGAATAAAACAGGTCAGATAGCATCAGACAATCACCTTTCCCTTTACCCAACCCCCTGCAATCAAAAACACCCCAGCTGCTCTTAGTCTGATACCAGCATTTTATTTTTTTCTTAACTTGCAAAAATGTGATTAAATATTTTCCCCTCTGTCAATACTTTTAGCAAAGAATGAGCTAAGTAAATTAAATCAGCAGATAAAAGAGCATATGCACGAATGAGGTAGTGCCCCTACTCATCACTGTTGCTTCTGTAAATGACAGATTAGCTGCTCACCTAAAAAACTGTCAGGCAAGTGCTTTGAAAATGCTGATAAATTAAAAGCATTCTAAGACTGTCTTGTGAAGTGGAAGTAGCCGCAGCATTATTGTCCTGCTAGTGCATTTATTGGAGCAAAGCCTGCAGCAACCATCTTGAATTCTGAATGAGTGTTTTTGTCTATGAAATCATTGTTTAAAAACCATGCATTTGCTTATTGCGATAGTACTACTTCCTAATGCTTTCTCTTTCTTCAAAAAACCCCCCAAAACCCAACAAGTCTGAAAACTCTATGGTTTTTGTTGAGATTTCCATATAGCATTTCAAAAGACACTATTGAGGATCTTAGGTAATTTAATGTCTCAAATATGCTTTTGTTTTACAGCGTCCTGGAATATTGAGTTGCTGTTAATATATATCTTAAGATTGGGACAATTTAATCAATGTCATTGTGCATTTGAGGGATCTCCAAATGAAATAGGATGTACAATACATTCAGATTCATTTGATCCCAGCAAGGTTTTATTTCCTGGAAGACCTCAAAGGATTAGCACTTAATATAACACCTCTAAAAAATATAACATCTCTAAAAAAAAAAAAAAAAGAGAGTGTATGAGGGACCCCAGAGGCCATACACAGAGGCATTAAATCCATCACGAGGATCTCATCCTCAGGTCTGATCGCCTCAAAGGCCTTAATTCCAAATGCCATCACATTAGAGGTGAGGATTTCAAAATCTGATCTGACAATTTTCTCATCAGAAAATCTTTATGTGTCCTATGTATGGGACATAGTTTCTGGAGGATATAAGCATGGATATTTAGAAGGGATGAAAGACCTATGTCTTAAAGGAGCTTCCAGTAAAAAGGTAAGGTGTTTTTTTTTTTTTTTTGTATAACATAATATTTATTGAAATGAACCCCAGGAAATAGGAACAAGAGGTTTTGTTTTTGTTTTTTAACCTTTGTTGCTGTTTTCCTTTTTGTCTTGTTTGTGAGAATATCTGTCTTTGGAAGGGTGAAGAGAGGGCACAGAAATGGAAGGACAAAGGATGAACACATCGATAGTGGTACTCACTAGACACTTCGTTAAAAACAAACTACACGTTTTTACCTTATATAAGGTCTATTCACATGCATGTCTGGGGGAGGGCGGGGAGAGCACAGAGTCTGAGGGAAAAGAGTAAAAAAGTGCAGCAGTGGCACGCATTGAACATCGATGAAAGTGAACTATACAATTCATGAAAGGAGATGGGACTAGGAGAGCATGAGGGAACAGAAGACACTACAAAAGGAAAGGTACTTATTACCTTACTCATGGAAATGTATCCCTTCTTCTTATCACCTCTATAATAGCAATAAAAGAAATTTAAAAAATAAACTATGCAACTTGTGAGTAGGGATGGGAGTGAAAAACTCAAAGAGGAGAGAAGGGTTGACATTGTCCAAAAAGAAATATACTCTTAGCTGGCTGCCATTGGCTCACGCTTTCTAATACTAGCTCCCACCAGTGGGCAGAAAAGTCCCCCTGAGGCACTTACCTCCAGTTAAATACTCAACAATCCAGATGTGGTACTGTTGCTTAAGTGGTAGAGCGCTAGCTTTGAGCATGAAGAGGCTCAGGGACAGCGCCCAGACCCTGAGTTCAAGCCCCACAACCAATAAAAAAAATGTACTTTTTACCTGACTTATGTAACTTATGTAACTGTACCCTCTGTACACCACCATAATGATAGCAATAATTTTTACTCCTATTGAAATATGGATACTGGATCTAACAGGTGCCACCTCGGCATCTTGGTGGATGATCAGGGGAAAGGTTTTGGCAGTACTGTCGTAAGTGTCAGAATCTGCAACTTTGTGTCCTACTTTTATGAAGAGGTCCATCCAGTAGAAAAGTGAGAACACTAAAAAATTGAACCAAGAACTACTTATAAACTTCAGTTGGGCTCTTTTAATCTTAGATAATTCGACAATGAGATTTGGAGGATCATAGTTCAAGCAGAGCCTGGGCAAAATGTTCTATAGACACCTTCTTAAGCAATAGTTTAGTGTGTGGACCAGCCTTCACATCCAGCCACCACAGAAAACATGAAACAGGAAGAATTTTGTGTGGTGGCGTTCTTTGGTAAAGAGCAAAATAATCAAAATAACCAGAGCATGAAAGAATTGCATGTATGTCTGAGTATAAGACATCCTTCCTACCAGATGTGAGGCCCAGATCTCAAACTCACATGAAAACAAACAGATAAGTAAATAAGTAAATAATCAAACTATGTACGCATTGAAGTTGGATTTCCATATTCTTGGATTTTACATCACAGAGTTAACCAACAGCAGACAGTAAGTATTTTTAATCATATTTCCATTGAACATGTGCAGGTATTTTTTGATCATTGTTTTCTAAACAATATAATATAATGACTATTTACAGGGCACTTACAATGTCCTCAGTGCTATAAATCAGCTAGAGATGATTTGAAGCACAGAGGAGAGCATGCGTAGATTATATATAAATACTATGCATTTTGTGGTAGTCTTGAGCATCACAGATTGCAGACTTTGTTGTACTAGGGAGACAGGATGCATTTGGGAGAGAGGGTGCCGTGTATCAATTCCCCAAGTATTTAGCTCACTTCGGGGAAAGGTATAATCAAAGAACATTAAAAAAAAAAAAAAGAGTAGACGTGTGTAAGTGGAGCAAAGAGAAATAGCCTGAACCCCCAATCCAATCAAGAAGAATAAGTAGCTCTTCTAGCTAGTCACCTAATCTTTACATTTCAGCTTGGTCTTATGGAAAAGAGGACCTTGAGATTTGGTGGCGGCAGCTCTGCAGTGATTCTGTATCTAATCTGTTTTTCTGCCTTCTGTATTTTTAAAGGTTACATTGAATGAATCCAGGCAGCTGATCTACTTCTTCAACACTGGTTTGATTTCTATTTATTTTATTATCAAGCATATGTAAAGACAAGTTTGCTAACACTGTGAAACAATAGATCATTACTCAGAAAGCAACATCTCAGCTACATTGTGATTAAATGACTTTGAAAAGCACAGGAAGTATATTTTTAACCAATATTGTTTTTCTTCTTCTCCACAAAAACCTTTTTTTTTGCAGGGTCAAGTGCAAGATTAGATTCTAATTTGATTTTCTACATTATAGAACAGTCTTTACCATAGTGCTGAGATATGGCCTTATCTACACGGATTGTTTTGGAAAGAAATGCTGCTATTCCAAGTGATAGGACAAGGTAGCTTTGTTTTTCTAAATTATTCAGAGAATAAATAACTGACTGATTTTCTGATATGCAGATAAATATCAGGTATTATTTAGCAAGAAATTACATGCCTGAATACATGAATATTTTCTACTGTGGGAATATTGAACCTAAAAAAAAGTTGTTTTCCAAGACTAAATATAAGATATTGAATAGTAGTCCCAGGAAATAGTAAAATTAGATAAGCTTTATATTCTTTCCCCCAAAATCTCCCTCTTCAATTACTGATGGGAAGTTCTTTTCTGAACTGACCTCAAAATGGAGACACTAAAGTTTAATAAATTACTACCTGGTTATGATGATTAGAGCAGAGCCTCTTCATTTTTATTTGTAATGGAATCGTAAATAACTCATGTGCAGATGCAAATTACAGTATCATTGTAAACTCTTGGTGCTGGTCCTGTTTTCACATCCATTTATACTTTTAAGTAGCCTAGCTTTTCATTGGCACTTTGAAAATCGATTCACTGAACCCAATATTAAAATTTTAAATAAAAATTCCATACAGATTCTATGCACGCTTGTGTTGGAGTATCCTTTCTTTTGACATTGTTTTAGTTACTTGTTTTTGGTTGTTCAGACTGTTGACCCAGCAATTATGTGTTCATCTTTGTTTCTGTCTGGTCTCCAATTATCTTACACTTTTTTTTTCTTTCAATATTGTTTACATTACTGTCAGTCTATAAATGGAACCTGTCCACACCTTCATAATTCCGTTTCCAAATACTTATTTCTATCTTTCCCTTATGGTTATCCAGATAGATCAATACTAGATAACAGTGGTTAAGGAAACAGCTTCTTTATGCTTTTAGCAGGATATCTGTCCATATTAGTTCTCTTAAGAAAGATGTACTCTTTCTAAAAATTGCTGACCGGAAAGCACATTTTAGCATTCAAGTGTCACACTGTCCTGTTCACTCTATTTCTCTCCATACCAGAAATAAGTCCATCTTCCCTGTGACAAGAGTAGTCACTTCTTTGGATCATCAGCTTATCCCTGCTGGGTGTTTTTTGTTAGCATAGCATAGTTCTCAGTACCAAGTGGGAAGAGCCATGAAGTTATAAAAGCCCAGACTATAAGTATACCTAGCTACAGACTGACACCCACAAGATCTGCACCACTCCCCATCGCGTGGGAAAGACATGGTCTACAAGAACAGAGTAAGTGTCATCCCATCCCCACCTCTAGCAATGCCCTCCTCACATCCTTATTGCTTCAAGAAACACAACAAA
Organism: Perognathus longimembris pacificus; assembly: GCF_023159225.1. NCBI lineage: Eukaryota > Metazoa > Chordata > Mammalia > Rodentia > Heteromyidae > Perognathus > Perognathus longimembris. The sequence goes on from NC_063172.1 coordinate 63,953,418, forward strand.
AAGACGGGAGACAATTTTTTTCCTTACAGAGCTTTGCAGAAAGGAAGATTCAGGCGCTGAGGGAAGATCTGAGCAGCAATTGACACGGACTTAACCTTGCAGGTGTACACACATGTGGGAAATCCTCAGAAGTCTCGGAAATATCCCCAGGTATAAAGCAATCTACATGAAACTTGTATACTATCATCAGCAGAGATCTGCCTCATTACAGAGCTTTTATTAACTGATGAATTGAGAATACCTTTTAGAATGGACTCATTTTTAAAGTATTAATTAACATCACTTTAGTGTAAATGAATTTACATTTATTTATGGTCAACTTGTAAATGTCAGCATGTTTTTATTGGTGTAAGTGGAAAAGAACATATTCACTTAATAACAGAAAAGAAAGTGTAACGTGGGCTGTCCATTATTAGCATAGTTAAACGTAAAGAGTAAACTATACATCTACTCTTTAAACTACAAGTTCCTAAATGTTGGTGTCAGTAAACTCCGAGTTTTTATGCCCTGGTCTTGTTCCTATTCTACTAAATTTGCATTATTTGGCAACTTTACCAGAGACCTTGACTTTGCTCTATTTCCTGAAGAATTCTGTCTTATATCAACCCTTTCCACATTCACATGAGTTAAACCTTGTGTCTGCTATGGTTTAGATTTATGGTTTGAATGCACACTTCAAAATTCAAGGGTTGGGAACTTAATTTTCGAAGTTCTATGTTGATGATAATTAGGCCAGAAGCATCCTGGAGGTATCTATTTACAATTAGATGAAGTCAGAAGGGTGGGGCCTCATGATGAGGTTATTGGCTTTATAAGAAGAGGAAGAGGAAGAAGTGAAACACCTCTCTCTCTCTCTCTCTCTCTCTCTCTCTCTCTCTCTCTCTCTCTCTCTCTCTCTCACCATGTTATGATGCAGCTTGTGGATCCATGCTGGATTCTGGCAGCATAATACTTCTAGCATTGTGAGAAATACATTTCTTTTCTCGTACATTTCCCAATCTATGTTCCTCAGTCATATTAGTTGAAAATAGATGAAGACAATCTGCGTATAGAAAAGCATCATTTCCCTACCTGCATCTGTTATTGTTAGTTTTCTTGATAATGGCCATTCTAACTGGGGTGAGGTGGAATCTCAATGTTGTGTCGATTTGCGTTTCTTTTATGGCCAGGGATGTCGAACATTTCTTCATGTGTCCATTGGTCATTCTTATTTGTTTTTTGAATATGCCTCTCTTTAAGTCTTTAGCTCACTTATTAATTGGGTTATTGCTTCTTTGAGGATGTGCTTTTGGGAGGTTTAATTGTTTGAATTCTGAATGTATTTTAGATCTCAGGCCCTTGTCTGATGCATAACTATTAAAGATCTCCCATTCTGTGGGCTTTCTATTATCTTGCTAGCTATGTCATTTGCCATGCAGAAACTCTTCAGTTTGATGCAGTCACATTTATCTGATCTTTCTATGAGTTGTTGTGTTTCTGGATCTTTACTTAGGAAGTTTTGACCTGTGCTAAGGAATGTTAGTGTTTCCCCTATCCCTTCCTGTAATATTTTCCTATAATTAAAATAATAGTACTTTAATCATACCATGTTAATCATTAGAGTTCTTTACTTACATATCTTTTTTTTGCCAATCATTTTTTTTTTTTTTGCCAATCCTGGGCCTTGAACACAGGGCCTGAGTACTGTCCCTGGCTTCTTTTTGTTCAAGGATAGCACTCTGCCACTTGAGACACAGCACCACTTCTGGCCTTTTCTATATATGTGGTGCTGAGGAATCGAACCCAGGGCTTCATGTATATGAGGCTAACACTCTTGCCACTAGGCCATATTCCCAGCCCCTACTTCTATATCTTTTAAGGATTGATTTAATCAAAGCAATGAATACAATAAAATTTAAAATTTGATAATATTTTAAGTAAAAGAGAATTCATGTAAGACCAGCTTCCTATATCCCAGCTTTCAGAAGACAGAAAAAAATTTCCATAATGGTCTGGGCCGATACAATGTATTTTCCATTGGTTCTGTTTCTCTGTAACTCTATTAGACACTTCCTACAATCTCTGGAACAGCTCATTTATTTTCTCATTTTATTAATTTTTTCAAATACTGGTCATTTCATATTCATAGGATAAATAATATGTGATCTTTTCTTGGCTTGTGGTTCAACCCTCTTGTAACATCAACCAGTATGTCCTTTTTTTTCTTGGTTAATATTAGCTGACTGGATGACTCTAATGATTTTTTTTTAATCTATTCATCAGTCGGTGGATGCTAGGGATGTTTGACCTTTTGCTTGTTGTTTTAGATCTATATTCAGGTTTCTATTATTTTCTTGCCAGTTCTGGGGCTTGAACTCGGGGCCTGAGCACTATCCCTGGCTTCTTTATGCTCAAGGCTAGCATTCTACCCTTTGAGCCACAGTACCACTTCTGGCTTTTTCTATATACATGGTACTGAGGAATCAAAACCAGGGCTTCATGTATACGAGGCAAGCACTCTACCACTAGGCCATATTCCCAGTCCAAGGTTGTTATTATTTTTGAAGGGTTTTTTAATTTCTAGTCATAAATGATATTAGTGTAAATTGTCATGCAATGTCTTTTCTAGCTTTGATATCAAGGACATACTAGTCTCATAGAATCAGTTCTTTGGTAGAGTACTAGCCTTTAACACAAAACCTCAGGGGCAGCTCCTAAGCCCTGAGTTCAAGCCCCAGGACTCGCAAAACAAACAAACACCACTCTTCTTTTAATTTGTAAATTGGAACTGACACTGGACTCAAGGATTAAACTTTCAGTAATATTTCATTTACATTGTCTAATTTGTTGGCAAACACTAACATTCTCTTATATTCATTTTACTTTCTTCCCATGTTTTAATAAGTTGAACCTCTTTTTCACTCCTTACTAGTTACAAATATTTTATCATTTAAAGAGGCAAGACATATGGATTATTATATTCTATTACGTATGTTACATATATACATGCATGTATGAAAATACCATATACATATATGTTAGAAAGTACCTTCAAATTTATATGTGCCCATATATTCTTCTTTGATCTATTAGTTTATAAGAATGTTGTTTAATTTGCATATATTTGTTAACTTTCAAGAATTCGTTTACTATTGATTTCTAACTTGATTTCATGTGAACAGAAATGCAACTTTGCATACTCTGACCTTAAATTTTTTGAGATTTGTCCAATGGTCTCTTCCTAGAGAATTTTTCATGTGTAGGTAGAAGTACATGTACATTATTCTGTTTTATTGGAAGGAATATTTTATGCATGTGTTTTGAATCTGGCTGGTTCATTTTATTGGTCCAGTATTACATTTCCTTGATCAACTTCTTTGCAGATATTTTATCATTTGTTAAAAATTGAAAGTAAAACTTTCAGATTATCAACATTTTTTGTTGAGTGTCCATTCTTCTACACAATTTTATTAATTTGATTTAATACATTTTGGAGTAATATAGATATATGTATACTGTGGTATGACCTTTTAAGATTCCCAAATATTCAAAATTTGATTTTTAAAATTAATTTTATTGTCAAGGTGATGTACAGAGGGGTTAGGGTTACAGTTACATATGTAAGATATTGACTACATTTCTTCTCAAACTGGTTACATTCTCCCTCATTTCCCTCCACGTCGCCTCTCTCCCAATCCCTCCCCCTAAGTTGTACAATTATCTCCAACATATTGTCTTGTGAGTATTGCTGTTGCAGTGGTTCTTCCTTTGTCATTTTTGTCTCACCATTTTGTTGTTCCCTTCCCTTCTCTAATTCAGATACGCTAAGATGATGGATTTAGGAGGTGTGATCTTTGGGAAGTGGTTGGGTCACTCTTGTATGAAACCTCTGTTTCTTCTCCACATCCCTAATTCAGAGCCTTCACAGATCTCTTCCTTCATTATGTATCCATCTCAGGGCATGCACGTCACCTTGTAGATTGCCAAGGACACAGCAGAGCTTTCCACATTTGCTTTTCCTTAAACTCCTCATTCTCTAGCCCTTCCTCCATGTCATTTGGCTAGCTTACTCTTAACTTCAACAATGGTCCATAGCTCCAGTAGCTTTAAATAATTTCAATAATTGTCTCACCTCAGCCCTGGAAGACCCCAGGATTAGTTGAGATCAATAAAGCCCTTTGAGCTATTCCCTCAAAGAATCTCCAGACAGACTAAAACTAACTAGCACAATTCTTTGAGAATAATTCTTTGAGAATTCTTTAAGAATTATAAGAGCATTCTAAGACTGTATTGGTATTAGAATTGGCTATGAGCTGTTTTTCAGGGCTACCACTGAACTGTGGCCCAATAGATATAAGCCAGGTCAGTTACAATGCTGCGAAGTTTTCTTACTAGGATTCAGAGTTCCTTGTCTCTTTTCTTCTTCCTCCTCCTCATCTCCTCTTTTCTCTGAATAAATGATCACAGGGCGACTATAAGTTTATGGCTCATTTCTAGAATTTCAAAATAGTTTTTATACATTTTGCTGGTCTATTTATTTCCTTTGTGGAGAATTAGACTGTCAATTCCCTGTTCTGCCTTTTAGCTAATGTCACTCAGCCTGAGGATTTTGATACGTGTGTAAAATTATGTAGCTACCACCCAAATCCTGAGAGAGCGTGTCTGCCTCACTCCTCAGTGAGTTTAGGTTTACTCGGTCCCAGGATTCTGAAAGCGTTCATCAAGTTCTATCATACTTTTTATCTACAGGTTTTTTTTTTTTTGGCCAGTCCTGGGCCTTGGACTCAGGGCCTGAGCACTGTCCCTGGCTTCTTTTTGCTCAAGGCTAGCACTCTGCCACTTGAGCCACAGCGCCGCTTCTGGCCGTTTTCTGTATATGTGGTGCTGGGGAATCGAACCTAGGGCCTCATGTATGCGAGGCTGGCACTCTTGCCGCTAGGCTATATCCCCAGCCCTATCTACAGTTTTTGAATAAATGGAATCAGAGAATATATAGTCTTTTGTGTCAGACATGTACTTAATATCAAGAATTTCAAAGATGACTAGTGAATTTATACTGATTTTTTAAAATTGGCATAAGAAACCTCAGTTCCATCCAGAAGTTTTAAAAGTGGTGAAAAAGAGTGAGAATCAAGCCAGAGATGAGGGCTCACACCTGTGATCCTAGCTACTGCGAAGACTGAGATCGGAGGATCAGAGTTTGAAGCCAGCCCAAACAGGAAGTCCATGAGACCTTTTTTTTAAAATTAAATTTTATTGTAAAGGTGATATATAGAGGGGTTACAATTACAGAAGTCAGGTAATGAGTACATTTCTTTTTCAACAGTGTTAACCCCCCTCATTTTCTCCTGCTTTTTACCCCCTGACCCCCTCTCCCAACGTAGTTGTAAAATTCATTTCCAATATAATGCCAGTGAGTATCACTGCTGAATTGGCTCACCCTTTGTCCCCCTGTTTCTGTGATTCCCCTCTCCCTCCCCAAATTGGATAAATTTATATATAAGACAAAGGGTAGAGAAATAAAAAACAGTAACAAAAGGGAATAAACTAAAGAAAAAAGAAAGAAGGAAAATAACTGAAAACAGTTCAGTAAAAAACCTTTTGCTTCCATTACTTGAAGTTCCTTTTGATAAACATCATTTTATAAGGTCATATGCTCATATTTACTGTGACATTAGGATCCTCTCCAAAGAATAGCCTCCTTTGTTCTCACTGTGTGAATGCTTAGATTGCTGTTTAATTAATCATGTCCAAGTATAACTATTTATCTTCTATTATACATTGGATTTACTTGTGGTTATTACAAATGAGGGAAATCATGCAGCCTATGTTTCTCTGGGCATGGCTTACTTCACTTAATAGCATTTTTTTCCAAGTCTTTCAACTTCTTTATAAATGAGGCAATGTTATTTTTTTTCTGATGGAAGCATAGAAACTCAAAGTGTATATATACTACATGTTCTTGACCCATTTATCCACTCAGGGAAGTACTGAGTTGACTCCATATTGTTTTTCTTTTAGTTCTTTTATTTTTATTTTATTCTATTTATTTTTTATTTGTTAAAGTAATGTACAGAGGGGTTGCAATTTCATACCTAAGGCAGTGAGTACATTTCTTATCAAACTTGTTGACTCCTCCTTCACTTTTCTCCTAGATTCTCCCCTTGCCAATTCCTTCCTCTCCCCTGCTGAGTTGTACAGTGGTTTACAGCATATTGTCTCAGAAGTATTGCTGTTGCATTGGTTCACCTTTTACCCTTTGTCTCGTCATTTTGATGTTCTCCTTTCCTTCTCTAGTTCCAATACACATACATACAATATCCAGGGCACCAAAATCAGTTATAATGGCATAACGAGTCAAACCATGGGGAAGAAAGACAAAAGAAAAAGACATATTTCACATAGTACATTAAAAATAACAACAACAAAGATAAACCACTATTTCCACAACTTAGAGTTCATTTTTCTTAGCATTATCTTATGTGTTCATGTGTACAACTATTGAGTTATTGTGGTCTCAAAGAAACAACTGCCTTCTTAATAAATGAGCTAAAGACTTAAAGAGGGACTTCTCTGAAGAGGAAATGAGAATGCAAAGATGCACATGAAAAACTCCTCAACATCTCTGGCCATGAAATAAATGCAAATCAAAGCAACATTGAGATTCCACCTCAACCCAGTAAGAATGGCCATTATCAAGAAAACTAGTAACAGATGTGGTCGGGGATATGCCCAAAAGGGAACCCTACTACACTCTTCATGGAAGTGTAAACTTGTTCAACCACTCTGGAAAGCAGTGTGTAGGTTCTCCAAATGGTTAAACATAGATCTCCCCTATGACCCAGCAACCCCACTTGTGGGCATTTACCCGAAGGAATACAAGCAAGGTCACACTAAAGCTAACAGCACAACTATGTTCATCGCAGCACAATTTACCATCTCTAAAATATGGAACCAACTCAGATGCCCCTCAGTAGATGAATGGATCAAGAAAATACACAATGGAATTCTATGCTTCTGCCAGAAAGAATAACATTGCCCCATTCTTAAGGAAATGGAAAGACTTGGAAAAAATCATACTATTTGAAGTGAGCCACACCCAAAGGAACATAGACTCTATGGTTTCCCTCACTGATAATTAGTGCATGTCTAGGATACTCCTTGCAGAAGACCACAATAGCTCAATAGCTATCTTATCTGTATGAACACATAAGATGATGCTAAGTGAAATGCACTCCATATCTTAACTACAGTAAATAATGTTGCAACTCTCCCCAGTTAGAATGGCTGTTATCAAGAAAATTAATAATAACAGATGCTTGTGGGGACATGGTCAAAAAGGAATGTTACTACATTCTTGGTAAGAATGTAAACCTATGCCAGTACTCTGGAAAGCAGTATGGAAGTTTCTCCAAATACTACACATAGACCTTCCCTATGACCCAGAAATTCCACTCCTGGGCATTTACTGAAATGACCACAAAGCAAGTCACACTAAAGGCACACAACCATGTTCATATATATATATATATATATATATATATATATATATATATATATTTTTTTTTTTTTGCCAGTCCTGGGCCTTGGACTCAGGGCCTGAGCACCGTCCTTGGCTTCTTTTTGCTCAAGGCTAGCGCTCTACCACTTGAGCCACAGCGCCACTTCTGGCCATTTTGTATATATGTGGTGCTGGGGAATTGAACCCAGGGCTTCATGTACAGGAGGCAAGTGCTCTTGCCACTAGGCCATGTTCACTTAAGTATTATTTAGCATAGTCAACATATGGAATCAACCTATGAGATTCTTATCTCCAATAAATCATCAAAAAAGCTGGAAGTGGGCTGGGGATATGGCCTAGTGGCAAGAGTGCCTGCCTCGGATACACGAGGCCCTAGGTTCGATTCCCCAGCACCACATATACAGAAAACGGCCAGAAGCGGCGCTGTGGCTCAAGTGGCAGAGCGCTAGCCTTGAGCAAAAAGAAGCCAGGGACAGTGCTCAGGCCCTGAGTCCAAGGCCCAGGACTGGCCAAAAAAAAAAAAAAAAAAAAAGCTGGAAGTGGAGTTGTGGTTCAAGTGGTAGAGCTTTAGCATTGAACAAATGAAACTCAGGGTCAATATCTCGACACTGAGTTCAAGCACCAAGTCTGTCAAAAAATAAAGAAGTGTCAGAGTCAATATCTTACTCTAGCATACAGTATTTTTATTCATAACATTCTCATAAAATGAGAATTTGGAATTGTGTAAGTGGAACTACTAAAGAATTGTTTAAAAAAAGAGCAAACATCATAGTTTGGAAAATAGCACCCAAGAGAATGATGTAAAGGTCATAGAATATGAATAAATATTAATGCACTTATCATGCAAAATTGGAAAAAATATTCTGTTACAACTGAAATATTATTCAAAGACAAGCATTGTAATTAAGGTTTTCCTTTTCCCATGGCAGCGGTAGAGAAATGCAGGCTCATTCTCAGCCTTTAGCCAGTTCATAATCATTTCAAAAATTCAAATGTAAGTCTTGTTGCGACAATGCCTGAAGACTAAATGAATAGCAAGTTAATTCCTCAAAAGCATGACATTCTACTTGCTAAACATTCATATTTCTGCCTAGCATGTTCGGGAATTCTACAACATCAATTAGCTATTTAATTCTCAGAATTTAACAGTTAACTGAAAGAACTGTTAGCTCATCTCCTCTTGAGAATCAAGAGCTAGCTTCTATATTTAGGTCACGCTGTTTGCTTTCTTACCTTCAAGTGTCCTTTGCAAGACCTGAATCTGTCAGGTTAGTTTCAGGGCCTATGCTGCATCTGACACTCTGGATCAATGTGGGTCCAAAATTATGATAATATTTGCCCTGAACTTCTCAATTTGCACATGTCGGGAAACATTTTTTTTAGAAAAATGATTTGATTCTGACCCCCACACCAGGCATAAGGGTAATTGTTTCAGATTCCATCTCTTAAAGAAGGAGGGATTGGCACTGCTAGAAAAGAAATGTACTCATTACTGTACTGAATGTAACTGTGACCCCTCTATACATCACCTTTACACTAAAACAGTTATCTATACTAAGGTAAATGTATAAGGCAGGTTCCATAGCTTTGTTGTTTCATTTTGTGTTGCCAGTTCTATGGCTTGAACTCAGCCTAAGCATTGTCTCTGAGCTTCTTTTTGCTCAAGGTGAGTGCTCAATCACTTGCGTCATAGAACCAGTTCTGGCTTTTTCTACCTATCTTATTGGAGATGAAAGTCTCATGGACTTTTCTGCCTGGGCTGGCTTTGAACCTAGATCCTCAGATCACATCCTCCTGAGTAGCTAGGATTACAATGTGTGAGTCACCAGTGCCTGCCTTCAAAATCTTTTTGTTTTCTCTAGTTGACTTTGCATTTTAATTCTTTTTTTTTTTGCATTTTAATTCTTGTATGTAGCCAATGTCCGTGTCAAAAGAAATACTTTCTGATTCTGAGGAAATAATCATAAGAAATTAAGCCTGTAACCTTATATTCATTTTGACCCTAAACAACAAATTTTATAGATAATTAAATTTATTTTTTTCTTTAGTGATTAAAATATTAATTTACTTTGGTTGACCTTAGTGATTAAAAAATCAAGCACAAATGTGAAAATCAGAAAGTTTATGCACTGCTTATATAGCTAAATGAGCAGATGAAACATTAAAGTAGTGTACAGGACGCGTTTAGAAAGTTCAAGGCCCAAATCAAATGAGTTATGAGTAATAGAGCATTAAGAAATTCCCAGGATTATTAAAAATACCATTACATCTGGAATTTAAACCATTAGAATTATGAATGTACAAAAGTACTTGTACAAATTGTTTCTTCAACAATAGACATTATACAGCAAGTAGGAAGAGAACAGGCCCTGAAGAGTTTTGCAGTGACAGAAAAAAGGCTAACTGTCCTTACATTTGCTCCACATGTGAAAATTCTTACCTCTTGGTAGAAACAAAGTCTTGCTATCACTAGATGCTTCAGGAATCTATGTACATTATCAGGTGAATGTGAATTCTCAGTATGGCTTATGGAACTAGTTAAATTTAGATTCAAATCCTATTACTTTTTATTTATATATATATATATATATTTGCTGTTGTCAGATGGAAAGGAAAGGAACACACTTCTTTACTGAGAACATCTCAAATTGAATATATATATCTATATATATATCTCAGAGATATTTCCTTACCTAAGAAACTGTGAAGCAAACATCCAGAATTCTAGAACAGATATAGCCTTGACCTGAATTGATTTAATGTGTTATAGTATTTTTTGCTTTTGGTTCTTGGATCATTAAACTTCCTCTTACAGGACTGTGTTCTTCTCAGTTCTTGGCCTTGTCGATTGCTACATATTTTTCAAGATTCAATCCAACTTTCACCACATTTAGGAAAATGATCCTAATTCTTCATGCTAATACTCATTCATACGCTTATACCCATTTATCTCCTTCCCACGGACATAGAAATGTGTGAAGACACAACAATGTTCATCGTAGCACAATTTGTCATAGCGAGAATCTGGAACCAACCCAGATGCCCCTCCGTAGACGAATGGATCAGGAAAATGTGGTACATATACACAATGGAATTTTATGCCTCTATCAGAAAGAATGACATTGCCCCATTTGTAAGGAAATGGAAGGACTTGGAAAAAATTATACTAAGTGAAGTGAGCCAGACCCAAAGAAACATGGACTCTATGGTCTCCCTTATTGGGAATAATTAGCACAGGTTTAGGCAAGTCACAGCAGAGGATCACAAGAGCCCAATAGCTATACCCTTGTGATCACATAAGATGATGCTAAGTGAAATGAACTCCATGTTATGGAAACGATTGTTATATCACAGTTGTAACTACTTTCAACGTCCCATGTGTATCTGTAGTTTCTACTACTGATGATGTTCGTGTATCACCTTCTTGTGATTGTATCTACACTATCTCTGTAATCTTATCTGAGTGTATGGGAAACAGTGTGTACTGGTATTAGAATTAGGCAATTCAAAGGGAATACCAAAATTGAGAGACACAGGGTAAAAAAAGACAAACAACAACAAAAGCAATACTTGCAAAACTGTATGGTGTAAGTGAACAGAACACCTCAGGGGGGACAGGGGGAGGGGGGAGGGGGGTATGAGGGACAAGGTAACAAACAGTACAAGAAATGTATCCAATGCCTAACGTGTGAAACTGTAACCTCTCTGTACATCAGTTTTATAATAAAAACTTAAAAAAAAAAGAAATGTGTGATGACAAATAGAAATGTAATCTTAGTTCTTCTTGTATGTCTCCTTGTATTTAGAACATTGAGGATAGCTAATTATGATTTGTTGACTGAGTCAAAATGTTTTGTCTAAAAACAAATGATATTTACATCTGACAATATATTCAATATAAAAGTAATATCCATGTAAAATATCACTGTCTATGCAACAACTGTCTATGTTATTGCTTTGGGATTTGTGTCATTTCAATCAATATTCTAAACTTTCATTTCATAAGCTCTTATGTAAGGTGGTATAAATTTAGTATTATTACATACTCTGGGGAACTACGGAAAATAACAAAGAAAATATGGCACATATATTATTGATCTTCAAAGTAAGAGACAATAAAAAATTTAAATATAAAATCAAAATAAAGATTCAGAAGATGGTAAAAATTAAATGATGATTTGAGACCACAAGTAAGAATACGGACCTTACAGAAGAGGGGCCAGATAGAAACATCTGGCTCATTACATTTACCCAAGGCACTTAAGCTTCTTAAGAGTAAGAACAAGAAATCTTACAGAGACAAAAGCAAAGACCTGAGTGAGCTGGCAAATGTGCCTGAGCTTATGTTGGTCCTGTAGAGAAATGAAGAATTACATGGATACACACACACACACACACACACACACACACACACACACACCATAAACCATCTGTCAGTGAGGATAGGCAAACAAATCTGCACACTGTGAGTCACCTAATCATGGCCTAATGTAAAAGGAAAAGTTAAAAATTCACCCTAACTTCTCTGATATATAACCTTGGTATTCCCTACATATTTCTCCTAAAAGCACTTGGATATAGAACAATTTACAGATGGCCATCTACCGCTTATAATCTTATCTACTCAAGAAGCTGAGATCTGAGGATCATGGGTCAAATCCAGCCTGGACAAAAAAGTCGGGGAGACCTTTATCTCCAATTAACCAGCAAAACGGTAGAAGTGTGGGTTGTGTCTCAAATGGTAGAGTGCTAGTCGAGTGAAAAGGTAAAATGAGAATTTGAGGCCCAGAATTGAAGCTCCAGTATCAGTATGTGCATGTCTATTTGTATACATGCATACATACTATCTCTCTCTCACACATACATACAATGGTTAGTGTTCTTAAAATAAATAAATTTATAGAAAGTTCACATTGCCAGCACATGTAAAGCCAGATATAAAGAGAAACATTTCTGACAAATGAAAAGCATCTAAACACTGGCTACAAAGCACACAAATATTGCCCTCAAAGTCTTGGAAATTTAAAAAAATAGTGCAATGAGTTAAAGTTATTTAAAAATAGTGCAATGAGCTAAAGTTATGACAAGAAAGCAGAAAGCAAAATGTAAAGACTTGGGGATGGGAATAAGCAAAATATAAAATTATTCATTAGTAGAAGTAAAGAAGCTAAATGAAAGGTAACATTGAAACCAATAACATTCATATTTTCAAAAAGCCATATTAAGAAACAATGGAAGAAAGTTAAAAATTCCATGGCATCAATATGTATGAAATAGAACACAATATAGAAAAAACTATGCAGTACCTTGAAAAAAAATCTATGAAATGTTACTATAGTACCTAGAAGGAGACTTCAATAGAAAGCCTTTTTAGAGCAAGAAGAAGGGACTATTTAATTTGTGTATTTATATGGCCATCTGAAATGCTATCTCGATTATTAAATTATAAAATCAATCAGGAATCTTATACAGAAAACTGGAATTACCAAAACAATCAGAAAAACAATTGATTGTGATTTGTTCTACAACTGAAATTACATTATAAAGAGGTGACAATCATAATATCTTTTCACTGGCACACAAACTTCTTAATTTATGGAAATATGTATATATATATACATATATACATACTGGTAGACCTATAGAAAAAACTTATGATGACTTTTTAATATTTCAAAGTGTGATAAAACATTATTTTCAAAGCAGCAATATGACAATAGGACAAGACAAATGTTTGGGCAAACAACAACAGCAAAAACTGGCTCTTAATTTTTTTTTCTTGTTGTTAAAAAATAAAAATCGAGATGGACCAAAGCTATAAAATAAAAATAAAAGTGTGTCCATAACTTAGTTGAAAAAATAGAACTTTTTAACCAAAAGAAAGAAGAGACTTTCTAATCATGATATAATTCCCTAAGTTGCTAAAACAGGTGATTTTATTCAATCAACTACATTCCAATAATTCCTACATGATTCAAATAAAGACACAGATAAATGACAGTCTGAGAATGAATAATAGCAATTTAGATCACATCAAAGAGCTAGGCTTCTAAATATGGAAAACATGTCCGTAAATCCATAAGTAAAAGTCTAACAATGAAGAACAAAGTAGAAAACATTTGAACATACAATTTATAGAAAAGAAAAAAAATACACTAGTTAAATAAGCGCTCAGCTTTAACTATGAGATACTGCTTTTACCTACTAGATTGGCAAAGACCCAAATGTAGACTGGCAGAATCCAAGGGTGAAGAGTGTTGGCAGCGATATATCATCATACAGTGCCCAGGAGACTATAAATGAGTACCATCCCTCATAAAGGACAAGTCGGCACTAAAAATTAAAAATAGAGATATTCTATTTCTAGAAACTTATCTAACTGAAAAATGCACAGATGTGTAACCTGACACATAGGACATTATGCATCAACTTAATTGCATCTAATTGAAGATTGGTCAAATAAATTTGTTACACACATATAGGAGAACAATATTTAGCCAACCTGAAAAGAAGGCTTTATAAACTGATATTAAGCTTCAAAATTATGTGGATAAAACAAAAAAAAAATCCCAAGATATTCAATGATATATTTAGTTAGCCAAATTTTATGTTAAAAATGGGGGGAAAAGGGTATATATGATACAGTTGCTCAAAGTTATACCTACAATTTTGAAAGCATTCTCAAGGGTTCAATGGGAGTGGCTATTAGTAGAGAGAGAGAGATTTTCAAGCATTGGATTGGCAACTAAAAGCACTTCCTGGACATAGCATTATACATTTTGATTAATATACTACAGGAATCTTTTCTTTCTTTCTTTTTATTTTTTGCAAACAAAGGGCAGCTCTACTCTCTCTATGAACATCACAGAAACATCAGAAATGAGACAAACTGCATGGGTCAAATTCTTCATCTTCCTGTCTGGTTGATTGGTTAGTGGGCTGGCTGACCTTGGGCAAAAACTAAGCTTCATATGAAGCTTAATTTACTTCCTCATGAGCTTTTTTTGAAGAATTAATAAAATTAATAACTATTAAATTAATAATGTTGCTTAAATAAGTAGTTAATTAAACACCATTATTTGTTATATATGTTACATATAACATTTCTAAATTATATATGTTAAATATAATATATTGTTATGTATACTAATATATGCTATATTATATATTATACTTTTTTTTTTTGCCAGTCCCAGGACTTGGATTCAGGGCCTTAGCACTGTCCCTGGCTTTTTTTTTTTTTTTTTGGCCAGTCCTGGGCCTTGGACTCAGGGCCTGAGCACTGTCCCTGGCTTCTTTGCTCAAGGCTAGCACTCTGCCACTTGAGCCACAGCGCCACTTCTGGCTTTTTCTGTTTATGTGGTGCTGAAGAATCAAACCCAGGGCTTCATGCATGCAAGGCGAGCACTCTACCGCTAGGCCACATTCCCAGCCCTACTTATTTTACTATGAAAATAATAAAAATTAATATCTATAAAGCAGTTAGAAAGGTACCTGACATAGAAAAGTGCTTCATTTAATTTTTCCCATCCATGTTTTAACAGCTTAAAACACATATATAAATACAGATGTTAGATTCAAAGGACACATAAAATGGACCAAGATGCTCAACACCAGCATAGATTTATTTGGGAGACTTGTCCAGAGAGATCTCCAGGGGAGGCTGTAGCCCCCTTATGGCCGACACGCGCTACTGGGAAATTCTGGTATGGTTTGGGTCATTGTATGAGGGTTGCTAGGGAAGAGGCTTGGGTCAAAGCAGATAAATAGACCAGCTGGGATCCATGACGAGAATCAAGTGTGTAGGGAAGCAGCCACTGAACTTCAAAGAGGAGAAAGTCAGTCCTTGACTTGGGTTTTGCCCATGTGGTCATGGAGTTTCATACACGCATCCCAAAGGGGATACACGCATACACGCACACCACTCGTGCCACAAACTGTCGAACTTAATGATGAGATCTTTTCTCCTAAGTGCTGAAAGACATCAAAGGCAACCTGGGTCCGTTGATCACAGAACACTGAAGCCTCACAGACCTGCAAAGCTCCACCAGAGACAGTGGTTTGGGGAAGGGGCGGTTTTCAGTTTTCAGAGATGCAGTGGCACAGCAGAAAAGCCCCTGTCCCAGAAGCCTGTCCAAGAGCAGAAGCTGAGCTGTTCTCCACTAGGCTAAGTCAACTCCACCGAGCCAGCTTTGTCTGGGCTGCTAATGAGAAAAGAAAGTGGCTTCTCAGTCAACTAAGAGATGCATGCCTTCGACAGTGTTAGGATTTCATATTTGTATTGTATCCTCCCAAAGTAATGACAGAACCCACTGCTAGAGAGAATGGAAAAGTCTCTTAACGCCACTTAGTAATGCACTTTAGCACATTTGCTCAGCTAGTGACAAGCTATGAAATCAAGCCAGTGTAGTCCCGAGGAAGAGCGATTTAAGCTTCTGCTTTCCATCAATGGGGAACTGGGTAGCATGAAATATAAAAAGAACCCTTGAGAAGATAGCTCAGGTAGATCTAAAAACAGGTTTCGACTTCATCTAAATTTTAAGAGATTTAATTTACATGGTATCTAGATATTCTGAGAGGGAAAAGGGAAAGATGCACCCCTTGTCATCCAACAGGACGGTACAGCCAATAGATCCACTCCTTTGTGAAACAATGCCATTCAAATCAGAAGCCAATGCTCCAAACACAGGCCAGAATTTTTGCAAATAGAATAAAAACCCTGAATCTCTCATGCATACATACATTCAGGTAAGATATGTTAGATAACTACTGTAGACCACATACTGTACAAATTATTTTCCTTTTTTATTCTCTGTCTCAAAAAAGTGAATGAAAATGGTTGTGTGTTAATCTAACCTTATGCGCTTGCTTTGAGCTGAGGCCTGAATACCCTGCATAACCCCTTCGTGCCTTCCCCTGCAGCTCACCAAAAAGACACATCCAGAACCTCCTTGGTTAATACTCTACCACTCGAAATCCTTGACCTGATGTTTTCCCATGTGAGTTTAATACTGGTTCATTTTTCTTTTCTTTCATTTGGGGGTGGTAGTCTCACACCTTTGGACATATTTCTCTGCCACTTCTTAGCAGTTATTACTTAGTTTTGATTTTGAGATAGGAAAGGAAATGTTGGCACACTCTTGTCTCATTTCTACATTAGCCTCTCTGGCTGATATTCCCGTATTGCCTGAAAGAAGCTTTCTTCATTAACATGGGCAGAGGAAACTAGACTCCCATGATAAAGGTGCGATGGAAATACTCATAAAAAAGATCTGTTCCTATGTTCTTGGCATGGAATAATAAGAAAGTCTTGATGGTTTACTCTCTTAACAAAACATAGATTGAACTCACGCACTCAGCTCCCACATCATACACGATGATTGGTCTATTCCATAAGTCTCACACCCAGCAATTTAAACCTTAGTTTTTAATAAGTAGTGGGGTAGCACTCGAGTTGGGAGAGGGTTTTCGTGATTTTGGAGAGCTTCAAAGGGTTCTACTGGATTGCTATAGAAATTGTTATTTGAAGCTTTCTTAATCTAAAATGGAGTGGCTATGAATGAGGATATAACAGTCACTGTCAATTTTTCTCAAGCTGGTCTGAGCCTGTTTACCCTGTTTCCTTACGTTATGACACTCATTACAGTCATTACAGTCTATGTGAAAATGTCCCATCCACCAGTAGGGAAACCTTCATCATTTATTTGCAGTCTATCTTCCTCCACACAAGTGCGTGCTATGTATTTGCTGAGACGAGTAACAAGCTCTTGGGCAGGGCACGCACGTCGTAGTCTGTAAATGGTTCTCCCTGACATCTTTCCATTTTTCATGGTATTGATATTTAGCCTCTGAATGCCTCTTTTGCATTTTCAAAACAAAACAGCAGTGAGGAATCAATTGTGTGTTGTTGGAAAGAAATGGCATGACCTTGATTATAACTGTCGCTTTTGATCGGGAAATTATAGAGGTAAAATTCATCAAGATCAGAACCAGCACAGACCTTAATTTAGAAGGGCAGCCTCTGTTGTGTGGGTAAGTTCTCAGAGTCCTCACACCTAAATTAAGAGAAAACCCTTCAGTCACTCTATGTGACGTGATCGTAACTCTGATGACTGGAAGTATACTAGGGGTGGTATTAAAGGAAGTGGAAGACATATTCATCAAGGACTCAAATTAATCTCACCTTGCCTAAAACATAAGAAAATTATTGAATTTGCCAGTGAGTGTGGTTTTGGATTTTTTTTGCTATTTATAAGCCTTTTAGGGTTTACCGATGTGATTATCATTTGTTGTTGGAAATAATATGACCCAAACAGCTAGACACATGTTCCCTGGATCTTAGTTTGAAAACCAGTCAAGTAAGTACCACTCATATTAGGATTCCCAGTACAATGTTATGGGCTTCCAAGTTCTTCTATGATTGTCTTTGCCATCTTTTTTGTCTTCCTGAATCAAAAATCTTCACACTGCTAAAACTAAAACTGTACAATATCTGCCTGTGGGAAATCCAGTAGAGTCTGTAGAAGATAAAACCAGTACAATACTAAAAGAATTGTCTAAGCATTTAAAATCACCTCATGGAATGTTCTGATTAGTATCACCTAGGTTTTATTCAGACTCATGGCTAGTGCTTATTTTCATAGCTCAGGGGAATTATTTGGCAGAATAAAATTGCATCCTTTCTCCCACCTCTTTTCTGCAGAGATTTCACACATTCATTCAATTTAATATCACGCCACACTGAGACACATGAGGTTTAAAACTCATCCACAAGGTCTCTACCGAGGATTGGAAACCAAAGGACCAGTGTTTTCTCAGCTGCAAGTCAGGTTTTGTACTTTTATAGCCAGCTTTAGGGAATTGCAAAATTACATTTTTATATCCAGACTGTCCGCGTGTGAGTCACCTGCAGGTGACGTTTGATGGCCTCCTTGAAAGAAAGAAGTTCCTCAGGTATGGCTTGCTGTATGGCTCCCCCTGTCACAGGTGTAACCAGACAGGTGATTACATCCACAGGAACTTTCCTTCTGCTAGCTGGTCTCATGGATTCATGTTCTATACAATGCTTGCGTCATCCTGAAAAAAAATATGAACACACAAACAGATCCTATGTCCAAGAGTCTAAAGAGGCATTAACCTTTTCTACGGCCTTGCACTACCTGTTAGAGTAGTTGAAATCCCACCCAGTAGTCAAGTGTCTCTTCCTGTCTGCACCACCAGGGTGTTGATGAAAGCACCGGAGAGCTTGTTCAGAGTACATGGAGCCATTTTGTTTTATTCCCAAGAGAATAGGTGTAGCCCGTGAGGCCAAGGAAAAGTAAAGACTGTGAAAACACAAGCCCTTGGGAAAATAACGTGGGTTGTACAGAAAATTGTATCATGCTTGAAAACAGTGGAGTACTTAAGAAAATATGAATGAAAAGGTGAAAAAAGAGGGACAAATTCAAAATATGAGAATATATGTTTGTAGTTATTTATAACCTAGTGTTTGGAAAATTTAAACAATTGCCTCCAAAATGCATTCCATAGGAATTATGTATACATATATTGTATCAACATGTTCACACAAAAAAATCTTGGGTATTATCAAAAATGAATTTCATCCAAAGAACATATTAATTTCACAATTATGGTATAAAAGTGTATATTTACAGAGTACTCACTGAGGTATCTATGTCAGCTCTATTAAAAAAAAACAAATCATATCCTTTTTTAGAATTGTGTATTTGAATACATGGCATAACTGATTTAATTCTATGTTAGTGAAATTGTATTATTGAATAAAGATGACATCTTTAGGTATCCCCCACAAAATAGGCAATAAGACAGATGAAACAAGAAGCTATGTTTTTCTGTATCCTTATTTTGTAGTTTTCTTCCTTCCTTCCTTCCTTCCTTCCTTCCTTCCTTCCTTCCTTCCTTCCTTCCTTCCTTCCTTCCTTCCTTCCTTCCTCTTTTCCTCTTTTGCTGTTTTTTTTTTATTTAACTCAGAGCCTTCTCATATTCACTTTGCATTTTTGCTCACAGTCAGTTGCTCTATCAGTTAAGCCCTGCCTCACTGAGTGGACAAAGCTAAGCAAGGGCTTGAACTGGATCATCAAATTAGACTCAGTAGCAGCAAAAGAGAACAATGAAATACAACTAAGAAATTTAATTTTTTAATTCTCTTAGCTCCTCCTTTTAGTCCCTCCCATTTAAATTTTGTTTCAAGTTCCTTGTACTTATTTTGTTATATCATGCATTAATTGTTCCAAGGGTTTAAACCATGAGTTTCACTCCTGTACATACTATACTTTAGTAATTTTGGTTGTCAATATAAATGCATAAGCCTCTGGGTGTGTTTAAATGTGTTTTGGGTGTAAGATTCATATATGAGATAAAATACGAACCCTTTTTCTTCTGGTTTAATTCACTCAGTATGATTTTTCCAGATCCGCCTATTTCCTTGCCAATGCCATAATTTCATTCTTCCTGATGGCTGAATAAAATTTCATTTTATATGAATATGGTTTCATTTCATGAGATATTATACATAATTAAATCTCACACAATATATATCACATATTTATACATATATTATGCATAACCCATAGACACAGACACACAGACACACACACATAGACACACA
Source organism: Perognathus longimembris pacificus (assembly GCF_023159225.1). Taxonomy (NCBI): domain Eukaryota; kingdom Metazoa; phylum Chordata; class Mammalia; order Rodentia; family Heteromyidae; genus Perognathus; species Perognathus longimembris. The sequence goes on from NC_063172.1 coordinate 63,973,547, forward strand.
CACATATATTATATATTCTTGATCCATTGTTCCATTGAAGGTTATCTTATCTGTTCCCTTAACTCCACTTATGAATAATGCTGCAGTGAACTTGGGTGTGCATGTGGCTTTATTGTATCCTGACTTGTGGTCCTTCACATAAGTGACCAAGAGTGGTATCACTGGGTCATGGGGTCATTCTATTTTTAATTTTTTTGAGGAATCTCCCTACTGATTCCATAGTAGTGGTACTATTCTACATTCTCACCATCATTGTGTCAGGGTCACCTGAAAGAAATTTTCAAATTGTCTCATATTAGAGCTCCCAGGGACAGAAGTTCCACTTATTTTCTTCACTCACTTCTAAGTACTCAGTTCTTTGGATATAATAGGAACAAATTTTGTTAAATGAACTAAAACACATTTTGTGTCAATGGAACCCCATTGGAAATAGATACATTTTAATGATATCTTTTTTTCTTTAAAGGAATCTGAATAATCAAAATAATCCAAATAGTCCAAGTGCTTCCTATTTCTTTTCTACTAATTGCTTAGCATTTGAGTAGCCCTATTTTCCGTAGTGTGTTTCAATGTAAACACTGTGAATGGATTGTTGTTTGACTAACTTGTTGCCTTTGGAAATGTCATGATATCATTTCTGCCCTCACTTGTAAAAAAAATCATTATTTTCATTCTCCCCCTTAGATGAATTACTTTACTAAAGTAGGAATAAGACTATAATGTAGTGTAATAGAACTTAATTTAAAGCTAGACACTGGTGGACTCTGCCTGTAATTCTAGCTCTTTGGGGACTACTATTGGGAGGATTGCTATTAAGAGCCTCCTAAGTAGCTAGTATTACAGGCATGAGCCACCAATGCCCCGCTCGCTTCATGATCTTTATGAAATTTATTAAGAGAAGAAAAATAGATTTCCTTTATTATTAGAATGAATATACAAAACAGCAAATACGAATGCAAATGGTTTCTAAGTCATTTCGTCATCAAACTTGCTGATGTTATTTCTGCTCAGAAGTATGTTACTTTGAGGATGAAGTCATCCAAATGGCGAGACAGATGACAAAGGGTAAAGCAATGCAACAGAGAAATTCACAAGTCAATATGTTGGAACTTAACTGTAAAACTTGGGGCTAAGGGGAGGAACGGGGAGAAAAAAATGAGGGAGTGGGTAACAAGTTTGACAAGAAATACATTCACTACTTTATGTATATAACAGTAATCCCTCTGTGTATCACCTTGACAAAATTAAATTTAAAAATGAAAAAGAAATTAAACTAAAATTCAACAAATCAGGTGATTCATACATTTTTTAAATTACTCACTAACTTAGGCAGTGTCTAAGACAAATAACATTAAACTACATTTCAATAATATTGAAGTAACCTCAGCAGAAATGCTTATATTGATTATATTGCATTGCAAATATTTATTCCAAATCTGAAATAAAAAAGTAAACAACATTTTCAATATTGTGATGAAATTGGGTAAACAAAAAGGAAATGTCAAGAAAAGTGTCAATCTAAATTGTTCAATGAAATGGCATTTCTTTTCTTATATTTTCCCACAATTTAAGAAGTATTGTTTTGTGAGCATATGGAAGCTGAGTTTTACTGAAGATTGCATCTCTAGTTTTCTTTTTCTCTTCCAATTAACTTTCAATTGATGTGGTTTGATTTTGTTCTTGTTTTAGTTGCTCTCTTTTTTGTGAACTCTGTGTTTCTATTTTTTCATGTGCTTCATAAATTCTTTCTGGATCGAAACCACTGTCAGTGCTTGTTCATCGCCATTGCCTCTATAGCATGCCTGCTCTGGTCCCATCCTGGTTTAGGTTTCCATGGCTGCACTTGGTGATACTTCCACCAGTTTTCACCCATAATTAATGTCCCATCTTTCCTCCTTCCTCTCTCTGTCTCTTTTTCTACTGGTCCTTTAGCTTTCTCTATTAAAATGATGGAATACTAAATGAGCAGAAAACAAACAGCTCATTAGAGATATGATTTGCCATGTTATAGCTTGCTCTCATGAAGATCTTTTGCAATGATAGAAATTTTGTTGACTTAAGTCCTTGTGGAATTTTCTTCTGCCTATATATATACTCCAGAGGGTATCCACCATCTTTACTTATCTCCATAGTGTTTTAAAGTCAAGGTACATTATTTTTCTCCTCTTCTTCTACTTCATTTTCCACTCTCTCTCTCTCACCTTCTCCTTGCATGATGCTGTCTAGTTCGTCATTTAACTCTTCTGTTTTTTTCAAGTTTGAGCATTCTCAAGTGGCTGACCATACCACCACAGGAAGCCCTTAAAAATGAGAGCATATTTGAACTGTAGTCTCTAAAACAGAAATACCTGTGCCTAACTCAAAGCCCTGTGATTTTGATACATGCATGCTCACTTTCAAATAGGTACATTCAAAGCTGTAGGCTACTTTGAACATCAAGACAAATACAGGGAAGCAATGTGTTTTATCATCTCTGTAGTATTTCCTCCTCAATACCTACCCACTCATACGCTCCTCAACACTTTCAAAGATTTTTACTGACAAGCCCTATAGTCCAGCTAAATTCAAGAATATGTGATGATCTGAAAATTCTGTGAATTTCAAAATGTTGAGCTTTCCTTGTATATTATCAACCCTCATTCAGCCTGGTGATTTGTTCTCCATCTCTCTGATTTCACTGGCAATATTGGCATCTCTAAAATTCTTCTCTAACTACTGTCTAAATCCTATCACACCCATATCTGGGTTAGAGATTTCCACTCATGACCTTTGTTCTTTGTCAGTAATTCTTCTCCCAATGATTCTTCACCTATCTCTATAGTTCATGAGGCCATGTCTTCTTCAAAGTGCCTTATCTTTATACCCCAGTGTCTAATCAAGTATCTCCTAGGCTGCAGACACTGCTCACATTGATGGAATGAATGAATATCAATGAAATTATATTCAACAAGAGATTTTTGTTTAATCTTATCTTTAAATAAATGCTCTGCACTGAAATACAGGAGAAATAGATTAATTAATCCTCCTCTTCTTGGGTAAAACACATTAGCAATCAAGTGGCTTACTCCATGGTCAGTGCAATGAATGTGTGTTTGTCATTGTCCTGAAATAGTACCACCCTGGTGCCTTTACAGGTAAGATTATGAATTTTAGATTTTAAGATTATGGATGTTATTGAATTTAGTGAAAGAGATAGGGGAGAAATATCAGCTAAATATTAAACACAATATAAAATAGCAGTTCTATTTTATATTTCCAAAAATGGAGTAATGTGACAGAAAGCAGGAAACCTGAAGAAAAGAAGTCCAAGTAATTATTGTTCACTTCCAGACAGTGGAAGACGTTCCAGACATTGAGCTACGGCTAGCTGAATTAGAGGCAGCTGTATAACCCAACGTCACACTGCATACAGAATCAGATTGAGAGCTTGAGTGTCTGCACCCTAGGAAATTGATTTGACGACTATGTCAATTACTTCTGGCACCAAGCTTTCTGTGGGTTGCATTACAACTGCTCTTTTGGTCAGCTGTGGCTGCTTCTCCATCCACGCCTATTGTTTTAGATTTATTTACTGCACTGGCAGTCATACATTAAGGACTTTTTTTTGATACCATCTGGAAACTCTGGTGTCATGGTGTGGGTCATTTTTGATTACTCCCTCTTATTCTCAGCTACTACCAAGGCTGATGTATCTTGAATAATGAAAGACTTCCGCCACATGCTGACCTATTTGTGAGAAACCTTTCAGCATCTACATGATTGTTGTATGCAGTGTACAGATGAATACATTTAAAAAAAAGTGTTTTCTCTGCTTATCCAGGAAATTATTCTTGTGCTTGTGATACTGAATTTTTTTAAAAAATTATTTATTATCAAAGTGATGTAAAAGGGGTTCGAGTTTCATATGTAAGGCAGTGAGTACATGTCTTGTCATACTTGTTACTTCTTCCCTAATTTTTCTCCCACCTTCCCTCTTGACCCCCGAGTTGTACAGTTGGTTTGCAGTATATTGTCTTGTAAGTGTTGCTTTTGCATAGATTTTCCGTTTATCTTTTGTCTCTCCATTTTGATGTTCCCCCTTCCTTCCCTAGTTCCCATAAATGGATATATAATACCCTGGGTACCAAAATAAGTTACAATGACATCAGGGGTAAAACCATGGGGAATAATGACAAAAGACAAAGACATAATCTCACATGGCACATTGAAAATAACAACAACAATGAGAAAACACTTATTTCCATACCTTGGAGTTCATTTCACTTGGTATTCTCTCATGTGATCATATGTACTACCTATTGAGCTATTGTGATCTTCGGCAAGGACTATCCTATAAACGTAGTAACTGAATTTTTGAAGTTCACATTTTGCCGAACAATTTGTTTATAAACCAACTTCATGTTTCTACCCACCAAACTTCGCAGATGGAGCATCAAGTTGGTCCTAGTGCTGGAAATGCCATACTCCCAATATTTGCATCCAAGTCCAATCTCTTCTAGAATATCCCAGTATACATTGTAAACTTAAGATTAGGATGCAGGATTTCCTCCTTGCCCACCTTCTATTAGCCCTTAAAACACTTCCATAGCTTCTATTTATTTTTGGTGTTTGCAATTCTAACAACTGGGGCTAATTACTAGAGTATTTTCCTGACATGCGGTCCAGAAAACATTCTCAGCAGTATTCTTCCTCCAACCTCAGGAAGCTGCTACCTACCTGCACGGACAGTGCCAGCAGATTGCTTTCATTGTACACAGATGGTTCACTGGCAGCCCAGATCAAATCTGAAATTGTGCTATCAAGCAGTTTATATCCAGAGAAGTAATTTGAATGTTGGAATTTTGTTGCTTTTCCCAGACCACAGCTGCTTGCATCTGACATCTGCTTGAGCTTTTAGAGCAGTCAGTGACTTAAAAAAAATCTCTTCTGATAATATCAAGGTTGAATATTGTGGTCTTTGTTGGAATCTATTAAGTCCTCATCAAGTAGCCCTGTCTCTCAATAGTGCAATAATCCATACCGCAGTGCGTGCTGAAGAATGCCACCTGTTCTCCTCTCTTTTAACTTCAAATCCCACCTTACTTGTGAGTAGAAGATCCTTTCTTTTCTTTTTTTAAAAAATTATATTTTTTATTTTTTTGTTTGTTTATTTTTTCCCAGTCCTGGGGCTTAGACTCAGGGTCTGAGCACTGTCCTGGCTTCTTTTTGCTCAAGGCTAACACTTTGCCACTTGAGTCACAGCACTACTTCTTGCCGTTTTCTATGTATGTGGTGCTGGGGAATCGAACCCAGGGCTTCATGTATACGAGGCGAGCACTTTACCACTAGGCCATATCCCCAGCCCCAAGATCCTTTATTTTCCTATAATCTTCTTTATGTAAGAAAACTCATTAACTCCCATTGAACGGAAATAAATGAAGTAGTATTGTTAAAGTGTTGTTTTAGAAATAGCCACCTATGTGTTCAGGAGACACAGAAATCCTGTGTGTGTGTGTGTGTGTGTGTGTGTGTGTGTGTGTGTGTGTGTGTGTTCATCATTAAAATATACTATTACAGAGGTTGTAAGTCTAAGCATGAGATCTTTTTTTAACCCCTTTTCTATTAGCAAGTACTAGATGCACAATGGCACTTGACTGCAACATTCCCAGATAAGCATACAATATACTCTAGTGAAGCCTCTCTAGAATTCATAGGGAGGTTCCTTAAAATAATAGCAAGCACTTTTATAGAAAGTGTTTTTGTCATGTTCTCAATGGAATTTAAATCAATATGCAGTTGAGACTCCTGTACACCCATGTTTATAGCAGAACTCTTCACCGTAGCCAAAATATGCTCACCGACTGACAAATAAAGAAAATGTAGTGTGTCTGCCTCTTGATACACCTAAACTACCTTTTTACACCTCTGACACCTTTAGCAAACTGTAGTATTGATCAGATCACCTTTTGCTATGTTGGATACACAGTGCTCCAACCAGATTAACAAGGAAATATAGGAGAGATTTGAAAGTTGTACCTTGTTTGCCACCAAAGCTGTGTAGTGCTGGCTGTTTACCTACTGTCAGATTTCCAGATCATCTAAGTAACAGACCTTACAAGAAAGCAAAGAATAATATTAAAAGAGTGCTGTGATTTGGCATCTAAAAGAAGTATAAAAAGCACACCATTGTCTCTTTGTTATTAAAAGGGTGAATATTAGTCCAGTTGTGCTTTTTGCTTTTAAAGAAAAAAATTAATAAAGGTTGCTGCTGGCAGGGTGTGATATTACTTTAGATATGAGTCTGTGATCTTCCCATCTTGTCTTTCTTGCTTGCCTTTTACATAGCCTATTTTCACGGAAGGGTGATGAAACTTTAGCTGATTGGTGTTGTTTTGGTCCAAAAACTCCAGAAAGAGAGAATTCCTTGATTGTTCCCTACATGCATTTGTGATTCTTTTCATTGAGCTTTTTGGAACATGTGAATCCTGACACATCTTTGAAATATGCCAAGGTAAAAAGGATATTTTAGATCTCTGCTATCAGAAAAAAAATGTAGGGGGCTGGGAATGTGGCTTAGTAGTAGAGCGCTTGCCTAGCATGCATGAAGCTCTGGTTTTGATTCCTCAGCACCACATGAACAGAAAAGACCAGAGGTGGTGCCGGGATCAAGTGAGGCTCAGGGACAGAACCCAGGCCCTGAGTTCAAGCCCCAGTACCAGCAAAGAAAAAATTAATAAAGCATACCCATAGATCTGAGCAGAATGACAGGAGTATAAGAGTCTGATCAAGATATGTTAAATGCATATATGGACATATATAACTAATGGATGCTAATAAAAATGAAAAAAATGTAGAAAATCAAGAAGATAAGCTACAAGTTGGACAATTCTGAATATTAGAAGGAGATAATAATACCAAGATTATTATTATCATCAGTAATATCTAATTGATGAACAAAGATAGTTATTGTGAAACACAAACCAATACCGTGTGGGAGGAAAAATGATTATCTGGTATGAGAAGCCTCTGAAAGCAAACTTCTCTGTTGGTTTGCCTTGTTTGGTTGAGAGCATACCAAAAATGAAGAACTGAAGGAAGAGCTATCTAAAACCAAATGAACTCGTTTGCTAATCAGAGATTGTCAAAAGAGCACCCGTGAACCCGAAGTGAAGTCAGCAGGTCACAGAGACATCGAGAAAACACACAGCATAATGCTGTTTTGTCTTTGATTAAGATTTCTCGCTTATGGCCAGACATCAAACAGTGGGTACTGGGCTCATCACATCCATAGTCTCTTGACACTTTCTGAGGTCACACCCGTCACCTGTCACCTTTTCTTCACGTTGTTCCTGAGAATGGAAGTTATGCAAATAGGGCTGTGGGAGGCACTCAGAGGCAGAAGGAGAGGTAGCGTGTAATTCCCGGGAGGCACATTCACCAGCAGTCCCAACTGCCGCCAGGAAACTGCCCCACCCAAGGGCAGAAGGGCCCACCTCTAAACCTTTGTCCTCTGTCCTGCAGAGGACCAAATGGCAGTCAAATCCCGAGTGACCCATTCATTCACCGTCCCCTTCATTCATTCACTCGTGTTCATTAACAAAGCACAAGGGGCAATGGGAAAACAAACGTTCCCATTTCAATCTTCTTTATGATAAGGCTCAACCTTTATTATTTTACAAAACGTACTTTTCCCAGATCTGCGTTCACAAATACATAAAAAAAATGTTCATGTAATTTTTAAACATATCTGAACACTGACTCATCATAGGAGTTACCATGAGTTTTTTTTTGTCTACCAAGCAGGTTAGCAATCTAGCATTGAAGCTGAGTAAAATTTAAAGTATGATATGCTATTTTTCATTCTATTATGTTGTGATAAATGACTGACACACTGTTCAAAAGGAGGCATGTCAATGGCCTTGACAGAGTATTTTCATTTCATTCAGGGTTTTATACTAGAAAAGAACATAATATCTATGAAAAATAAATTCTAAAATTTACTTATTTGCAGGACTGGAGATGGAACGGAGGGCTTCCAGTTCTCTAGGCAGGTGCTCTTAATCACCTAAGTCATACCTCCGGCTTTTTAAATACTTATTTTTACTAAATTATACATAAAACTTCAAAGAAAATAGAAAGCCTCAATTTTCCTCTAAAATTCAAGATTGCTACCAATGACAACTTTTTGCAAACATATGCAAACATATTAAACAAAAGCACTAATATTTTTACTAAGCACAGGCAATATTATATCATTATGTGTGTCTATTTTATGTGAGTATATTGAATTGATGAAGTATAGCTCACTGCAATTGAAGAATTGTCACACATTTCAAAAATGGCCACATATCTATTTAAAATTTTCAACTCAAGACTTAATAATTCTGTTTTAATAGGTATCTTGAAAAGAATAACTAGTCAGTTCAAATATTCTGCAGAGTCTAATATATAAATGACATGTGGCGTGAATGCATATAACAGCGGATAATAAACTTCAGTGCATATATTGTTCTTATCATTTATAATGAATCTAAATAAAACCACAATAGGTATAGAATGTGCTAGAAACAAAAACTGATGACAGTACCGAGCCTTGTCAACAATAGTGTTAAAACCAATGTGCTTAATTAAAAAAGTGAAGTCAATTAAAGTCAAAATAACAGTGCAGCCTGTACAAATGCACGAGTAATCATTAGGCCTTGCTGAATAATGGAAGAGTATAGAATTTTTTAAATGGAACAGCAGGGGTTATACATTACACAAAGCAACAATCTACAACAATATAACAATCGAATTACTTCAGCACCATTAAGCAGGTGCAGAGGAATAATTAACAAAATTTTTTTCCAAAGAATAGGGAAAGAAACTCTTTCTCTCCAATAATACTAAAGTTTATACTTCCCATCAACCTTGCACTAAAAATAATAACTATGATAGTATAAACCTATGATGTTTTTAAAAGTTTCCTAGACAAGGGGAATTTCCGCTTATTCCCTATGTAAATTGAATATATGTGTGTGTGTGTGTGTGTGTCCTTGTGTTAACATGCTGACATTTTGCATGTACTCTGTTGACCTGTATGGCTTCTGATTTTTACAGTTTAAAAACAAAATAAAAGATTTGTCAGTCCTTTCTGACTATCTAGTCTAATTCATATATAAAAGGCATCCCATAAAGCTCTTCGCACTATGTGTTATCTTCTTTTCAGCTCAAATGCAAATCCACTTGTGCCTGCCAGAAGTGAGTGCTCACTAAAATGCCAATCGCAATAAAAACAACCTCACATTTCTGGTATCAAGGAATATCATCATGTTTCCAAGCAGCTATGATAGAAAGATTACTCCTTTATTTACTTCTGGTGGGAAATATTGAATTCATATGGAGATTCATTATAAATGTCTGTACCCTTAAAGGAGGGAAACTTTTCATTTTTCCTCCTTATTGTCAAGAAATTAAAAAGAGAAAATCATTCATGTTTAGATGACCACATCCATTTTGATCGATCTGAATCAGCTGATACACGTGGAGGTTTTCACAGGATGGGTGGTTTGGTTTGGAAAAGGAAATTGTACTGTTATATTTAGGCCTCAACTAGTTTACTCGTGAAGTTTCATTAATCTCTATTTGGCTTCTGAGGAAGTTCCACTTTTCTCATTTGAAAAATAAGAGAGTAACAAACTGTTCAAGACTCAGTAGGTAGAAAAGTTCTCTGACGGTCATCTGGAGAGGTGGAGGAAGGAGAGAAAAGGCCCGCTGTCCTCCGGTCATAAAGGCCACCATTTGTAAGACACCATGGCCTGTACCACCATAGCATGGCATGAATGACCTTTTGGGGTAAAACATCTTTTTCCTGTTGGGAATTACTTTTTGATTCCCAAACAGTCATGGTCCTTTTGTTTCTACAGACCACTGTGAGAAGTTAAATTGATGAAAAATAAGTCATTTAAAAATTAGTTTGGTCTTTTTCTTTGTTTTTCTAGGAGAAATGAAGATCCTCACAGGAAACCTTTAGTTCCCAATTACTAGAAATTCTCTATTATCCAAATTATCACATATTAGGTGTTTTTTTCTTAATGTGAGAAATGCAATCAAGTATTTCCCCATGAGGTTTGGAACTAAAAGATGAAATAGTTGGATTTTTAATCAGAATATTTTTCTCCTCATTTCCTAGAATTTAACAACTTGGAAAAATGTGAGGATAAAGATTTGTAGGCAGCTTGAGAAGGTGGCCACCCTCTCCATTTATGGAAAATTTTATAAGGGAGATAGAATATTGTAATGAAGAACATGGTAACTTTTTCTGGGACTGAGGGCCTTGTGCTTGCTAAGCTGGTAGGCTAGCAGCATAGCCTTAGACTTTTCCTTCAGCCCTGTGTTTTGCTGGCCATTTATGATACAAGTTCTCATGAACTTGTCTTCCCAAGTTGGACTGGGAGTAAGATCCATTGTCTCCCATTCTCCTAAGTAGCTAGAATTAGAGCCTTGTGCCACTTGTATATAGCATAAGAATATCTTTATTGATAGCAGGCCAACAAAAATACACATGCAGAAATAACGTATTTAAATATACAAATACAAAGATCATTTCTAGCTCAGAAGTACACATGTGAAAGAAGGTGACAGCAGAGTAAATCAGGTCTAAATAGAACAATGTCTCCTATTGGCTTATGGTTTGACTTAGTGGGATGGGAAGAGACATACAGAACCCAATTGCATCAAATCATGAAGTTGAATGTGTAACGCACTGTGTGATAGGGCCGATCGATTCAAAATGGCTTCAGTGTGGCCTTGATAGTGTTATGTTGATGGACTGAAGGCCTGGAATTTTTATTTATATGTGTGACTTAAAGAATTACGTCAATTTATTTCTTACCCCTTCTACATGGCCATCAAGAAGGTAATATTCTTGTAGTGTAGTCTGTAAAAAGTATAAATTTGACAGAAGGAAAGATGCTGCATAATCAACAAATCTTCATACAATATATGATTAAACTCAAATCAGAATCTAATAGACACCTTCCCAAAGATTTTGCTTCTGCCCACAACTTTGACCAAATTAAAGTTTCAATTAATACTTAGTGAAAAGTTGTAAATTCCCTAATTATTGTCAAGAATTAGCTATGTTTATTTGCTCAAATGGCTCTTTCTTTTAAATATGAAACTGTTAATAATCATCTGATATTTAATATCTTACAAAACCTTAACACATTTTAGTGTAAGTAAAAGAAAGTGCTTATTGGAAGAGAATGTGTTAAGAATATTAAAGTCAACCTGATCAGAAAAGTTAATGAGACAATTCTCTTCATTTCAGCCATGGCTCTGCTGGACAGTTCCATGCAAACTTGGGGTCAAACTGTAGTCTGTTTGTATTTTATTTTTATCCCAGAATCTTCCCCAAATCAAGCTCATATCAAGATCTTCCCTAGAGAGGGAAATGTGTGATTCTTTCAATAATGCCTTGTTTAAATGAAGAATTTCAGATGCTGTTATTTATACAGTTACATTTTTATTGTGGAGCAGGACTTCTGTGATTGATCAGCAATGATAGATAGGAGTAGGTACACAAACTGTCAAAATACATAATGAATTGGGACACTCAACATTTAGAAATACCAATTTGTATGTTTGCAGAAAGGGTTAGATGGCCGGAGATTAATTAAGGGGGGGAGTCTTGGAAAATAAATATTGTTGGTAGAAAACAATAGAAAGCAAGAAATTATTACTCATTGACATTGGCCCAGTTGTGAAAGTGGACATTATTGTTGCTTGTATTCAATTCCTAAGAAAAGAGATTCTTTGAAGAAAACACTAAAAAACTCTCTTCCTACCTCACTCATCCCTCTTTCTCTTTCCTTCTTCCCTCCTTCCTTTTTTTTAAATTTCTTTTGGTCTATCTCTTTGTCTCTTTCTGCCTCTGTCTGTCACACACAAACACACATACACACACACACACACACACACACACACACACACACACCCACATATGGACATTCAGAAAACGACATTGGGCCTTCAGTGACAACAGGCTGGGGAAGGGGACTCTCTCTGCAATGACATGGTGAGGCACAGACCATGAAGTGCCCTAAAGCCAGCCATATGTCTGACACAGCAGGAGCTCATGCTCAGTTGCAACAACTCCCCCTGCATCCATTCCACAATCATAATAGCCCCTGGCCTTGGGTGGTCTCCTAGTTCATTCTGAGGTAGGGGAAACGGTTCCGCTGGGCAGTGTTAGTAGAGACAGGAGTAGAACTCTTTCTCAGAGTTATCCTTAGGTGCCCAATGCCTCAGCCAGGCCCTTGAGGAGAAAGCTGGGTGGGAGAGGACGGAAATCCAAAACTTGGACCCAATGTGAGCCCGCTTGGGGATGAGTTCTTCAGGTTCTATCTGGTTTCCTGGAAACGTAAAGATTTTCTTTAGTTTGTAGTTTTTTCTCCCCCTTTCCTTATATAATAGAACGATTGTAGTACATAAAATATTCCAGCTTTATTTTCCTTTTTAAAATGTTTTGTGTTGGTCCTGAGCCTCAGGGTCTGTGTGCTGCCCTGGGCTTCTTTGCTCAAGGCGAGCACTTTACTACTTGAGCCTCAGCGCTATGTCTATCTTTTTGGTGGTTCATTATAGGTAGGAACCTCCTGGCCTTTCCTCAGATCTCAGGATTCTGAGTAGTTACGATTATAAGCATGAGTCAACAGTTCCTGGGTATTTTACTATTTAATATCCTTTCATGGAAACGTTTTAAAGTTGGTAATTATAACTTCTGTAGAGCTGAAAGATATGAAATATGATTTCATATTTTAGAAAGATAATAATTCTGTTAGTTACTTTAATAAATACTAAATTTAAAAATAGATGTGGCATTTTTGTAACATAAAAATTTGAATTTAAAATTGTTCACATCATTTTAACATGCACATTCTGCAGTTTATCTTATAAAATTAAAGTTCATGCAATCAGAATTCCTACCGGGATATTACCATTCTACTCACCAGTAATATTACTTTTGAAGATATGATAACTTTTCTGAAAATAAATGCTTGCAATACTTTTGTTACAAATTAGATAATTGAATGTTACTTTTGCAAAATACTGGCTTGTACCTTATTTAGTAAATTTGTATTCTCAAGGAAATATTTGCAGAAGAACACATCAAGTATGTAAGCAAAATATGCTACTTTAGCATTCTTTTTCTGATGAGTGAAACATTTTCAAGTATAAATAAATGTCTACCTCCAGAAAAGGACGATTTATTAAAAATATCAGATAAAAATTTCTATATGGTTTTTAAGACGTTCCGGAGACAGATTCTTCAGAAACATATCAAATAATGAAATTATTTTGTCCTTAGATGAAGTTTACATAAGCCATTTAGATTCCAGTTTATTGATATTATAAAACTTCTCCTCTTTAAGAAAATTTACTTTTGTTAAATTAATTTAACCACAATTAAATTGATAAATAAAAAGTTATGTACATGATGCATAATAGGTTTTGAAATATGCAAAGATGCAAGCATAAACTGTGAAGTAGCTAAATCAAACTATCTAATAGAATCATTAGTGTGTGTGTGTGTGTGTGTGTGTGTGTGTGTGTGCAAGCACGTGCTCAGGGGCACCAGTAGGGGGGACTTGAACTCAGGGCTTTTTGCTTTCATTCTGCTTTTTTTTTTTTTTTTTTTTGCTCAGGAATGTAGCTCTACCACTTGATCCACTTCTCAAGTTCAGCATTTTGCCTGTTAATGGAAATAAAATCATGTTCTCTTGTACAGCTAAGATTACAGACATGGGCCAATAGCACCTGTCTTCATTACTTCTTACAATGTAGTCTTTTAGAAATTTCAAGAATAAAATACAGCATTATTAGGTATAATCAACATGTCCTGCAGTAGGACTTTTGTACCTACTTAAGGGAACTGAAAATCTGTATCTTTTAAGCAACACCTTCCCAATGTTTTTCCACCCACACTCCAATCCCTGGCAAATTAATACCCTTCTAATCTCTGCTTCTATCACTCAACTTAGATGGAGTTTATGTGTAGGTACAATTAAATGGTGCTTGCTTTTTTGTGTCTACTAACACTTCTTAAACTTTTTTTTTATTTCTTGAATATATCCAATTATTCACACACTATTTTTCTCTATAACTTTTATATTGTATTAAAATTAAGCACACTTACTATGTTACATGTTACATAAGTTTATCATAGCTATGCAGAATTACATGAATTGCAAGCAAGAGATCCATTGATTAGAATTCTTTATATAGTTTTCTCTTTGAACCAAGACAATCTTCTATGGCTTTTATCAAGTTATTAAAACAAAACAACTTTAATATAATGATAAGATACCCAGGGATCAGACACTTGACGTTCATTTTTTAATCTTTCATTTTGGTTTTATTTCCACTTTTATGGGGTGTGGAAAGAAAAGTAGTCTTTGTAGTGACAAAGCTGACCCATCTCCCCTTCGGGAAAAGACTCATTTTCTTCAAGACTGAAAAAGGCAGATTTTGACACTTTAACTCTAGGTGTAAAATTTATAATTAACCTTTAGAAATGAGTTGAAATGCCTGATCGGTGATAGAGGAATGCAGCACACAATATTGACTACGGAATAGCTGTATACCAACACATTCGTCCTTTTTGTAATTTGATACTTAAATCAAAAGGGATTTAGGCAATATGCTGGGGCTAATTACTTGGGGCTACAAACCTGGAAAGAGTCAATCATAACAGAGAATAGCTTTACTTTTAGCTTATAGCGGCAGATAAATTTTTCTATCAATTCAGGCATTAAAAATTTCTTTGTGTAATTCTTCAAAAATATATTTTCAAGACAGAAAATTCTGAAGAAAAAATATTATATATGAGCTTGAGACTTCATAATATCCTGGAAAAGTTATTTTCATTCAGGTAAGATTCATCTCAGTTCAGCTTGATATTTTTAATTGCTCTTTGTACTAAGAAGTCCAATAATAACATGCTTATTGAAAAATTTCAGGACCTAATATTCAAACTGGCCAACCAAGTTCAGTGGATTTATGCAGAACTTGAAAAGGCAGACAGGTTGATTCCAAACAAAACAAAATCACCAGTACATCAAAATTAATGTATTATTAACGGAAAATATGTACAACTATTTTCACTATCTTTGCTGTCTCCAGTGACTTAATAGATATTCTTAGAAAAAGATACTTTATACTCAATACTTGGAGAAGGCTACCTAGTATGGTATTTGTATACATTTTAAAATTTTAGAAATATTTATTATGTATATCAGTATACTGTTTATGGATGCCCATGAATGAATAGATAATGCACGGAAGTATCTCTGAAGAAGAAATGGTGGAACAATATCAAATAACATCATCTGTATTTGCAAGGTCTTTAAGCTGTGAGGATAGCCCATATGAAATCACCGATTATTTAACATATACTTTGTATCCAGCAGATGGGATTTACATTTCTGACAAGATAAACTAAATGTTCAGCACAATATGCACACACACACACAAAATCACTAGAAAATGAGTCATGCTAATCATGGGATTTTGTTGGTGAGCTACTGTAGGGGAAATAACTTTCCTTGAGGTAAGAAATAGAAAGAGATGCCTCTTTCAAGGAACACTGGAGCCATGGAGTCAGTGCTTCTAGAGGTGATATCTGCAGATGACTGAAGATGACCTAGAAGCAATGTTTTAAAAGCCACTAACAGGAGGCAAGGGCTAGAGACCAGGCCTAAGCAGAGTAAGGGTAACTTGGCATCCTGAACTGGAATAAAAATTCCTGAAGAGGGAGAGCTGGAAATATGGCCTACTGGTAGAGTGTTTGCCTCGTATACATGAAGCCCTGGGTTGGATTCCTCAGCACTGCATATATAGAAAATGGCCAGATGTGGCTCTGTGGCTCAAGTGGTAGAGTGCTATCCTTGAGCAAAAAGAAGCCAGGGACAGTGCTCAGGCCCTGAGTCCAAGGCCCAGGACTGGCAAAAAAAAAAAGAAAAAAGAAAAAAATTCCTGAAGATCTACATTCAGAGGAAAATCTAGAGGAATGTTCTCAGCAGAGACAGAGTTTATATTGCTACATCTCACAAGCTTGGCCAAGCAAGGTAGAAAAATATACAAGGGGGCCTGGGGATATGGCCTAGTGGCAAGAGTGCTTGCCTCCTACACATGAAGCTCTGGGTTCGATTCCCCAGCACCACATATATGGAAAACAGCCAGAAGGGGCGCTGTGGCTCAAGTGGCAGAGTGCTAGCCTTGAGCGGGAAGAAGCCAGGGACAGTGCTCAGGCCCTGAGTCCAAGGCCCAGGACTGGCCAAAAAATAAAAAATAAAAATAAAAATATACAAGGTAAAAAAAATTCACTGAAAGAGATGATGAAATAAAACCTCCATGAGCCATGATATTTTACCCTTCACCAAAAAAGAGAAGTTGTGATTCCTTGTGCCTTTCAACTGTTATCTAGTGGGGTGAAGAGCATGTACCCCAGCCACACCCTTAAGTCAATCGACCTGCCAAGGTCATATCTACAGGAACCACAAAGGATGCTTCAAATAGCCCAGTCATTCCAGGCCGAAGGAGCAGCGCCACAGTCTATCATAGGCAGAGCAGAGCCGCCCATGTTCTGTCTGTTCTGCCCAATCCAGGTATCATAAGAAGCCCTGTTTTCTCAAGCTTACTCTGGTTGAATCCTTCCTTGAGGCTCTACAGATTTGCTTCCATTACCTTTCACGCCTCCGTTATGTTGTATGCATGATCTATGATTCACAAAACCCGCTGTGTCAAAAGCCTGTGCCTGATCTTTTCCTCCAATACCTTGCTCAGGGGAAAGTACTGAGGGCACATCTTTCCCACAGTCAGTTCAGGTGACTTTTTGTCCCTTTTTCAGTCTTAGAGACGAAGAGAGCACTCTCTCTACCTCATGCTGCTTCCCAGTCATGTTTTCTCCCTCCTTTCCAGGTCCTGTCAGCTTTGAATTCCCCCTTACTAGAACACATAAGCCAGTTTTGTTAAAATATTACGGTCAGAAGTGACTTTCTCTAGATGCATTCCCTTCATTTCACCTACCACTGGCAATATCTTTTACCTGAGGTGAAATATCCGTGTTCTTACCTAAAGCTGACCTTCTTGGTTTCAGTGACTAACAAATCCTTTCCTTTCTATCTGTGCAAAGTGATTCAACATTTGCCTTCTCTCTACTCTACTCTACTCCTCCTCCTTTTTTCTTGTAAGAAAATAAAAAGAGCAGAAAAGCAAACTCATCAGTCCAATAGTTTTTTTGTTTTGTTTGGGGGGTATTTTCTGTTGATTGTGGGGCTTGAAACCTGGACCTGGGCTCTGTCCTTGCACTCTTTTCTTCAAGGCTGGCACTCTACTACTTTGAGCCACAGCACCACATTGTTGCCTGGTGATTAATTAAAGAATCTCACAGACTCCTCCCCAAGCTGGCTTTGAGTCGAGATCCTCAGATCTCAGCCTCCTGAGTATCTAGGATTTCAGGCATGAGCCACCAGCACCCAGCTTTCCAAGAGGTTTTATCTGAGAGGAAAATCTAGGAAGGCTAACCAAGTATCCTTCAGCCCAGCTGAAGGGGAGATAGTGCATATCTCTGACTACCAAAGTCGTTTTAAAGGTGGGGCAGAAAATGGGAAGTCAGGTAGAGCAGACTGAATCCAGGTAAGTAGGGTGGGAGAGTAATCTTATCTTGAGGAGAGGGTTTCAAGGTTTCAATAGCATTTCTCTTAGCCAGGAGCATCAGGACTCTAGGTGGCCATGGTCTCAGGCTCTCTTCCAAGTCCTCTGGGTGTGTTTGCTCAGGAGGCAAGAGAGAGGAGTTGCTTCAGTGGGGTAGGCAGCAAAGACACTTCTAAAATATGGATGTCAGGGAGTGGGGTGAGTGATTTGCAGTATAGCTTATTTTCCATCATTTCCCCTCTCCCAATCACACCCATATTTCATTTACTTCATCTGAAAGAATCAGACAAAAATAACCCCACTTCATACTTTGTTTCTTGTGTGACATTATCTTGTTTCTCTCTACTCTTTACAGAAAAACTACTTCTAACGTGTTGTCTATTTTGTTTGTCTTTTCTTTGTGTCTCATCATAACTTTGTGTCTCTGTTCTCTTACACACATCTCTCTCTTTTATACATGTATATACACTCATGCATTTCTTTCTTATACCTGCTCCAATTAATTTTTTTCTCTCAACTATCCTATTTCACTTTTTGGTCTATATCTTTATAACCTCTGCTTAATAAACTACAATGAAGAATGGTCTTCTTCATAAAAATGTTTGACCTGTTAACAACAATAAATTCTTCCTCCTTGCCTTCCTCCTCCTCTTCAGCTTGTCCTCCTCTTCCATCTTGTTCCTTCTTTTTGGAAAAGAATAAAATAAGTTATACTCTGTGTTGGCCTCTAGGATACACATACTTCTGGCATCCTTTCTACCTCAAGGACTTCTTCTGGTAGTTATCATCTCTTCTCTTCAATGCTTCCTGTTGCCCATAAAATCTCATTGTCTCATCCCTTACATGTCTTCTACATACCAGGGATTCTCAAGTTTATATCAAGTTTACATCCGATTAGACCGAGATACTCAATCACTTACTCAATGTTCTATTCATATTTGGAGTAAAAACTGCTCTTATAACAGATTCAAAACTGAATTCCTCAGCTCAGGCCTTACTCCTTCCCGCTTCAATGCTCCATTCACAGCCTCTCTTGTCCTTTACCTGTGAAAACACGGTCTTTCCAGCTGCCCAGACCCGAACTCTTAGAACTATCTTGACTCCGCTGATTTTGTACGAGGTCTGTTCGATTATTTCGTAGATACCAAAACCTCAAACCTTCTACCCACAACACAGATCCACCGTTATTTTGCAAATGAATTATCGAGACTCTAACGTGTCTCTTGCTTGTAATTTTGCTCTTCTTTGGGTGGCTATCTACACATCGGCTAAGAAAATGCCTTATTACTGTGAACACATAAGTCAAATCATGAGTTCACAATCCTCTGTTTGATTCGCAATGAAGAATGAAACTCTATAATGAATTAAAAACCTTACCACGACTCGAATAAACTCTTTGTCTCACTCTGTTCTCTACATTACCACCCCCACTGGCCAGGTTGGCTTTGGGTTTTGCATGCACAATATGGGGCCTTTGCCCTGGTCCTTCTCTTTACCTTGAGCTCCTTACCTTCGATATTAATTGTGATCCTTTTATAATATCTTCCTCAGGACCTGATATGAAATTGCAGCCCATGTGAAGCTACCAGAACATCCTATCCCTCCCTCCCCGAGGAGCGTCTCTTCTTTCTCGTGTATACCTCATGACCTTCTCTTATACCATTGTGTATTTTATGGTTTTTTACCCTTTCTGCTGATTAGTAACATAAATAAATAAACTTTCATGTTTTCCTTCTAGAAAGAGCCTAGTATAAGATAGTGTTTACTATATAGTAATTAGATGAGTGATCATTATAAAATAGAGATGCTAAATATGAAAATAAGTGATTTAATATATTTAAAGCAGATATGTACAGGTATGTCAAAATATGCAAAAGAAACAGTAAAGCAAAATTGAGAAACATTTGAAAACTTGCCTCTAGAAAAACTAACTCTATATTAAAACACATTTAGTGTTCAAGTCAGAAAGAGTTGAAAGGAGAAAAGTCCACTGGTAGTAGAGTTGAAGAGACCATATAAATGACATGAATTTTTATAAGGAAGGAGACAGTCTGGGAAGGAAATCAGAAGCTCGGGAAAGTCTGAAATAAATCTATTTGACATTCCAGAAGATACAACACAAATCCAGGAAAAAAAGAATAGGAATACTTGATGAGAATTCCTCAGCATTGATGAAGACATGAGTCCTAATTTCAATAGGCTCAGTAAATTCTAAACTGAATAAACATAAGCAAATTCAAATCTTGCCACCGCAGAGTAGCACTTAAGAAGAGAAACGAAGAGCAATAAGGTTTGCGATTCATTATGAGGATTTTAGATGCAGATGGAAAACATAGGCTTCCTTAAATGTAATAATAATTAGGCCGAGAAAGGAGTAATCAACATAGGAAGCCAGGGACGATTACAGCACTAATGTGAGCTAACAGTGAATAGAATTATTGATTCAGAAAAATGCATTTTCATAATAAGTCCAGAGAAAATGGACCTTTATACACATGTCACTGAGATAGTTGGCTACTAAGTTAGTTTCCTAGGCCTGCCATAACAAAGCACCACAGACAATAGCGCCTAAAACAACAAACGTGTGTGTGACCTCAAAAGAAGAGAAAATACTAGGACATAGAAACCTATGATGGGAGGAGCATGTGATGACAGAGTTGGGCCAGAAGTTGTGCAGTCGCAGGCATGGTGAGAATTGCCGCGTACCAGCACAAACAGCAAGATGGTAAGGGAGGATTTCTTCCACAGGTTTCAAAAATAGTCTTGTTAGTGCCTTGATGGAGAACATTTGTCTTCTAAAACTGTAAGACAATTTTTTTGTAGCTATATTTGGCCTTTTTTTTTTTTTTGCATTGTCTTTTGTTGTTTAGAAATTCCTGTACTGGCCTAGCACTTCAACCTTTCCTGAATCCTGAGTAACCGTAATTACAGGTAATGAGACCAACTGTTTAATTACTACCTATCAAACTTTGAACTTAATATGGTGATACATGCTTTTAATCCATCTACTCAGAAGGCAGAAGCAAGAAGATTCAGAGCTAGAGGCCTGCCCAGGCAAAGTTACCAAGATGTTATCTTAAAATACCAACAAAATAAAAGGGCTATGACTTAGGAGGCAGAGAACTTGCCTAACATGCATGAGGTCCTGGGTTCGATGCCCCATCCCAGGACAAGAACAAAAATATTGAGATACAGCTAAGGAAGAACTTAGAAGAAAAGTTGGAGACTGAAATGCCAACATTAGAAATGAAGAAAAACAAATTAAATAGTGATAGTACCTACCTAAAATAGATGGAGAAATTATAAGCATAAGGAAGTCAGAAGGAAATAAATATTAATGAGATCAAGACAAGAATTAATAAACTAGAGAATAAAGATATAATCAAGATAAATCCAAATGTGCATTGCTTGATGCATTACCTCTGACTTATCAAGAATACATGCAAAGTTAAAAGTTTGGAAGATTTAGAGTTTACAAGAAAAATCAGCAAACATTATACATATGAGATCTCTAATATATGGAAGTTGTATTTTTATAAGGCAAAAATAACTATAAGAAAATAATGCCTTTTATACTTATAAAAATTTCAATTTTCTTTATATTTTACAGACAATACAATTCCAAAGTAACCAGTACAGATTTGTTTCATAAAACATGACAAGCTGATTCTAAGTCTTAAGTGACAGAGAAAACAGGAAATGGCAATGAAGATACTCCTAAATAAACAAAAAGTAGTAGCAAATAGGTACTTAGTGCTTACTATATGTCTGCTACTGCTCTAAATGTTTAATACTTATTAATGTATTCACTAACCAAACTTCTACAAAATCATTCTATTATTCTCTCAGCTTGTCTCATAGTTCACAGACTAATAGCACAGAGAAATTAAGTAACTTGCTCAAATGATATTGTGACAGAAATAAATTCTGAGGTAGTCATCCTTGGTTTCCATAGTGATTGCTTCTGGGGTTCTCTGTGGATATTAGTATACACAGAGGCTCAAGTCCTTTATAAAACATAGTTTTTTATACAATACTGGCATATCCTCCCACGTACATTCAATTATCTGCAGATTACTTATGATACCCTATAGAATGTAAATGTCAATTAAGAAGTTATTATACGGTAGAGAAGAGTGGCAAGAAAAAAATCTATGTGTTCAAAGTTAGTGTGTATTTTTTCCAAGTATCCAATCCACTGTGGAATCCAATATAGAGGTCGTGAAAATAAAGCTTTGGAGCACACCTCTATTTCTTAAGTAATAATGAGGAATCATCTTTGTCCAAATCAAAGCTTACTACAACGTCAAAGTAAATGAAACATTATGGTGTTGATGTAGGGATAAATAAATGCGTCAACATGTTAAGAAAGATAACTCAATGTGCACATATCAAAGAAAAGACTGATGCTAGAAGGAGTTTGTGTCATAAGTCTATAGGAGAAACTATATTCTACTCAATAAGATGGAATATAGAAACTTGCCATGAGCACAAATTTTATTTTAAAGTAATTTAACTGAATCCCTACCTCTCTTCTAGCAACTATTTGGTTTCTGAAACAATAAGACTTATTTATTGGAAGGCAAATTTTTAAAAACAAATTACACACACAAATGGTACTATTTTCTCACACACAAATATAGTACAAGTTATTGAGTCAAGATGGGAAATATAATGGAATACAAAACATACAAGCAATTGGCTTATTTTGATTACACAAAAATCATAGAACTTAGCTTCATTAAAATATCATACAAAAAGTCACAAATGGAACATTTTGTGCCTATGACTGTTAAAAGAATTTGAAAAGCAAACCAAAAATAAAGCATAAATTCTTTCCAATAAAATTGGAACCATTTTAAGAAAGGCTTTAAGTTGTCATTGTTTACACTGGAAGCATAGCTTGACAGCTAATCCAGGTGACAAAAAAGTTTGGTATCTCCCAAACAATCACTATTTTAAGTTCATTTTACAAGTCTAATATTCAAAAGAAACAGTGCTAGGACATTTAAGGATTTGATTTTAGAGCAGAAATTTAACAGTGTCTTTAAAAAAAAAAAAAGATGGTCACATTCTGTTATGGTCATACTGAGTACATGACACTATGATATAACAAAGAAGAAATGTTAGATATCAACTTGCCAGCAACATTTCTATCTCCCACACCCCCACATCCCAGACCCTTGTTACCCTCTCCTACGATTATTTATCACGCTGCCTGGCCACCTATGGAAGATAGGATTTAGTTGCTTACTTTAGCTAATTTGGCTCTGATCCCATAGAACTTTGAAACTGGACTATAATAGGTATCTTTGGCCTCGGAAATGGGAGACCTCTTTTCTCAAGTTTCTACATCCTACTCCAGTGGCTCAGAGAAGACCTGGCCGGCACCGAGGGAATGAAACTCAGATCTGACTGCTTGGATTTTCCTCTCTCCAAGAGCCTCCTTCCCAGCTTTTCTGGATCACCCACCTGTGGTTGGCTCTGGGCAGAGCTAGTCGTGCTCTATGTAGAGTTCTGCAGTCGAAGTGCCTGGCATGCGACTGATTTTGTTCCCTCTTTTGCTGTAGGAGCAAGACAGACGGCGCGAGGAGCCCTTGGACTTGTGCCTAGGGGAGCATGATACTGGCTCGCCCTCAGGTTCATGTCGGGTTGGACGGAGCTCATGCTCTCGCTAGCCACGCTGTGCCCAGGTGCTGCGTATAGGAAATGTGGATCCAGAGTCGATGAGATGAACGTGGCCCCCAAATACTTGGCTGCTGACATGCAGTGTAGCCATCCGAAACGGCGCTCTGCACCGTGTGTCCCAAGTCCTAACTGATGGTGACATTGCTTGCTCCTTAATCAGAGACAAACATTCGTCGAGAAAGTAATGCAGACCCGAGATTGTGCACATTCTGAGGCAACCATGGGTGGTTTCGATTTATTGACAGCCTCAAATCTCTATTAAGCATATCTGCAGTCCTTTTGAGTTACTCTTTACTTCAAAGTATCTTCCAGCTGGAACAGAAGCATTACTCCTTTCATATTTGAAAGCTAGGGATATATACAGAGTAATGATTCTAGCAATAAAAGACACGGTATCCCTACATGATTTTTCTTCTGTGTAGCATAGTGAAATCCCATTGAACTCACCCCTTAGCTCAGGCACAAATAACAGAAGAGTATATGTAAATGAAAGTATTCAAACTCTTACTGGTATATTTATAAGACCTACAGCCTGGCAATTTAAATGCATAAGAGAACAAATAGTTATGAGTGTAATTACAACTAGAAAGCAGAAGCTAATGGTGTGGGAAGAACTGAAGAATAAGTCCAATACCAAGCAAAGTTGAAAGGGAATTGTTCCCTCTTCTCCTTTCCTCTATTGTATAAGTTGAGGTGCCTCTAAAACCTCCCACGCCAAGCCTGGAAGAAGATATCCTGGAAAAAATATACAATGTTTTGCTAGCTTTCTTCATGAGAGCCTTTTATGTCTTGAATATAGTTCTGTAGAACCGAGTTAATAGAAAAACTCAGTTAAAATAGGTAGCAAAGATGAACAATCTTGAAATTTAATGAATCTGAATCTGAATCCCAACTTTAGCCACTTAACAGCCCTGTTATCTCAGATGTATTGCATAACTTTCCTAGCTCTAAATTCTCAATGATCAATGTGAAGTATTAATACTTCATGAGGCATATTATATAAAGAAAAAAAAAACAGTCCCCAGCAAAAGCAAGAATCCAAGAAAAGACAACCATTACCACTTTCTAACTCTGTAAGGTTTCTGCTGACACTGATTGTCATAATTAATTCTTGTCTTTGCTGTCACTAATTTAGACAAAATGGTGTTTGGAAGAGAATTTAGTACATATTTCACTGTTCTCATGTAATGGTCTCCAGAACTATCTATGCCTGCAGTGGGTTCAACGAGCTGAGTGCACTAAGGGAGTCAAATGAGAAAATGAAATTGATTTCATTTAATATGAGGCTGAAAAAATTCAACCATTTCTGCATAATGTTTAAAACTATACTTGGATTCTCACAGTCAAATTTTAGAGGGGGAAAAGTAGTTAAAACAGGTGTTAGATTAAATTGGCTGGTAAATTTAAGGAAACTGATTAATTCATCCAAATCACATGAATAAGCATGGAAACCACAGTACAAATGTCGAAAATCTTATTGCACTATTCTGCTTTTTTCCCTATGAAAATTAATTTTTTCATCTTACACTGTTTTATTCCTTTTAATCAGAAGCAACAGATTTCCAATGATAACTGCAGGATGCCTGCTTACATCCGATGAAGGAAAACTAATAACAAACTTTACTACAGAATCTTTATTATCACATTGACCAATAATAGGAAGTTTGGAAAAGTTATTGGAATAATTAGGAGCGTAAGTAAATTACTCTGTTATTATCGCATGTATTAGAATTCCCATGGCTGTATTAGACACAACTACTCTACACATTTTGTGAAATAAGAATGTTTGGTCTAGAAATTTACCTGGAAATCATCCATAGCTCCTTCCTTTTGCTGGTTCTCAGGAGCATAAATGTTGGTGGAAATATTGGTCTGGATTATTGTTTCTTATTCTAGCATAGGTTTTATGTACTTTATTTATGAGCTCACCCATCTGATGATCAAAAAAAACATAGCAATATTTCCACTTGTATGACTGAATTTCCGGAATGAAAGCTGTGTTCTCACTGTGAACAATTAGAGGAAAACAGTCAGAATATACTTAAAAACAGTTTTTGTACTGTGATCCTTAAGAGGAGAAAATTTATAAAAGTTGAACTATAAGCCTCCTGCCTTTAGGTGTTTTACAGACTCTGGCACTGGGCAGCAAACTCAAGCAGAGCCAGTGGAAGGGACTGAAGTGGATAAGGCTTGTTGTTTGGAGGGCAGAGTCTGGAGAAAATGGAGTGAGACTAAGAAATGTCTTCAGACATCTGCATTGAGATCCTCTTGAGTCCTCAGCTGGATTCTATACTGCCTGTGCATGAGTGAGACCCTTCAATGCCAAGGGCTGAACTGCTACTGAGAAAACTAGAGGATTAAACTACATCATTTTTAAGTGACTACATGGGATAAAATATTCACATTAAGCAGATTTCTTAATCAGAACATAGCACTAAATGTAGAAGAAAAAAAGCACGTACCATGCTTCTTGAAATTAAAATATTCTCTTAAAAAGAGACACCATTAGCTGGGCATCAGTGGCTCACATCTGCCGTCCTAACTATTTAAGTGTCTGACATGTGAGGATTCCAGTTCAAAGCCAGCCCAGTCAGAAAGGTGCCTGAGATTCTTATCTTCAATTAACTACCAAACCACAAAAACAAAAACAACAACAACAACAAAACAGGAAACAGCATAAAAGCTCAAGAACACTGCCCAGGTCCTGAGTTCAACTACCAGGTATCCTATGCGCACACACACGCACACACACACACAGCATCACTAAAAACAATTGTCTTGTCACATATAGAAAATGCCCATAGAAAATACACCTGATAATTTGTATCCATTGTATCCACTAAGAAGTCTTAAACCCCAATAGTGAGATCATTAACAGTCCAGCTTTTAATGTGCAAATGATTTGAATGAATACCATGCAAAAAATGATATATGTGTCTCACTAAGCATATGACAACATGTCCAATATCGTTAGCCATGTTTGGTTATTAGACAAATGTATTAAAACCTCTGTCGCCATTAACACATTACAAAGGCTAAAGTTAAAATCACTACAACCAAAAATAGAGGCAAGAATAAAGAGGAACAAGAATTCAAAATGACACTCCTGCTTTGGAAAAAAGATGGCAATGTCTTTCAAAGCTAGATATAAACTCATCATCTGACCCAGTAACATCACTCACACATTTGAAAGAAATAGAAAATTAATCCACACAAAATGTTACACACGGTTACCATAGTTCTGTTTAAAACTGCTAAAACTCAGAAGAAAACAAATGTCCAACACTAATGGAATATTTCAGCGAAATGAGGGAGCAAGATTTTGACATGGCTGATCCCCAAAGCAGTCCTTTAAATAAAAGAGTCATAAATAAAAAGTGCATACATTATGCTTCTGGATCATACATTCTGGATCTGATAAACTAACATACAGTGACCACAGGTGAACATGGTAATGTCAGTGCACAGGACTCTGGGTGACAATAAATCACTGTAAATAAATTTGAGTGATTAAAAAGGGTTCTATATACCAATTGTGCTGGGGTTAGCAGAGGTATATGCATTTGAAAAAAATCTCTATTCTTAAGTTACACTTCATGAAAGTTAATTTTGAAAGAAATGTGGAATGTTAATATATGATTGTATATATAAAAGATGACCTTGATTATATAGCAGCATAATTTCCAAATGTATACAAGCTAGCTTATAGTATTTTTGCACGAATACATATCCACTTTAATAAAATCTGTATGCCTTAGTATTTATATATCATGTAGGATGGATTTTCTTCCTTGTACCTTGAACAAATGCTACTTTTCTGTAGGTAAAACAAATGTCATTAACCATTCAGTGAAAAAATCACTGAATTAACCATTTTCTTTTAGATATTGCAATTGAAATCATTTTGAATATTATACAGATTATTGGTAAAAGTAATTAGGGACTAGAATAAAGGCAATTATAATTTCTGATGGACAAATTGATAGAGATAAAGTAAGAATTGACCTGGACCATCATCTAAAACTTGAACAAAATTAAAGGAAATCATGAAATCCTAAAACTTAAGCTGTGTTTTTAATTGATTTTCACACATCAGTGCACTTATAACTTCCCTATTTTCGCTGAAGACTTTAATCAGAAGATTCCTCAAGGAAAAAAAGGTACTTATGACAGTAGAAATCTTCTAGAAGCATTGTTATAAAAATGAGATCATTTCTAAAAATATGTGATAGTTTCTTTTCTAAAATTTATGAATTTTTAAAGAGGTTTATTAATCTAATTTATAAAATTGTTTATATGAACTGAGGAGAGAACAAATCATTATGGACACTCATTATATAATAACAAAAACTCAGTTTTCAAACGTATTGTATTCACACTGATATGGGCAGTCTCATTTGCCTGGTAGCCTGTTAATGGAGAGTCATGTATACTATATCTACATTCCCTACACAGAGTCCTTTGGTAACTAGGTACAAAACAATGTTGGATAAGAAATGTACACACTGCCTTACGTATAAAACTGTAACCCTACTGTATATCACTTTGACAATAAAGAAATGAATTAAAAACGAAACAAAACAAAGACCTAGCTCAGATATACTCAAGTCACAGAAAACAGTATAATGTCTTTCATATATTTCTGTATCATGCATTCCAGTAATGAAACATAGATTCCATTAATTAGAAATCGATATGAAGATGATGGTTTAGTATTTTGCTTTATTTTGACAAGAGGATTCATGGATCTCTTTTTTTTTTTTTTTGCCAGTCCTGGGCCTTGGACTCAGGGCCTGAGCACTGTCCCTGGCTTCTTCCCGCTCAAGGCTAGCACTCTGCCACCTGAGCCACAGCACCGCTTCTGGCCGTTTTCTGTATATGTGGTGCTGGGGAATCGAACCTAGGGCCTCGTGTATCCGAGGCAGGCACTCTTGCCACTAGGCCATATCCCCAGCCCCTCATGGATCTCTTTTAAACAAGGAAAAATTTTCTAACTGATTCAGGATTTTTAAAATGAGAGCATGAGTTTTCTTTCTAATTATCTCCATGTTCAGATCCTGGAAGCATCATTTCAGACCTTCCTAACTGGGGTTTCTGACATCATTTCTCTAATTCTAAATAGCAAGTTTTAAAATAAATAATGTAACTTTCATAATAACTTACCTCTACTTACAAATATTACCGCTTTATTTCTTGATTTATCAGAATTCGATCTGATGCCTATTGGAGGTCTCTGCTGTCTTTCATTTTTTTATACACATAAATATGCTTTTATCATATCCATAACTCCATTGCCCTCTATTTTTCCCCAATTTCTCCTTTCTCTACTCCACCTCCTCTTCTAGTATAGCATCTCTTCAATTTCTGGTCTTTGTGTTTTAAATCTAGAATCTTCATAGGATAAATAACATGTAATATTTGTCTTTCTTAGTTTAGCTCATTTTGCTTAGCATCCTAATCTCCAACTCATCTATTTTCCTGCGAATGGCAGGACTTCTACTTTTCCTAACAAGTAAGTAGATTTCATCGTGTATGTACACCAAGTTTTCTTTTCCATTGATAAATACCTATGGTGATTCTGAATTTTTGCCATTGTGAATAGTGTCAAACTAAGCCTGGGCGTGTGGGCATTTATCTTCTATTCATACAGAATAGCTGGGTTATCTGTTCAAGCCACCTTCTCATAATTCCCACTGAAGCTTGATTTAGTCATTAAAGAAGATGTGCATATTTCAAAACATTATGTTGCTTGTGATAAATGACATCCAATATAAAATTAGCATTTGACTCTCCAAGGTAAAAAACAAAACAAAACAAACTAATTTGGAGTGTTGATTTCCATGACGTAAATATTCCTCTGATGACTGTCTCAAAACTACAAACTTGATTTCAAATTGCTCCAAAAAATTCTGAAAATTAATAATGATTTCCTCCAAATCATTAGTGATTGGTTGGTTCTTATTCCAACTGCATTTGGTCCTTCCTTTGGTCTCCATTTGGTCTTTCTAGAAAAATATTTGCCCCTATACTGTTTCATGGCTGTCCATATTCATGAGTCTGTAAGAAATATTTTCCTCTAGCACCATCTTCCAATTTTTCAGCGGAGCTTCTATCCTCCAGGGAGTTGGGTATCTGATTTTGGAGACATTCTGGGTCAAATTTGCTATAGAATAAACTTCCTTTGGTGAGAGAAGCAAGGGATCATGCTATATAGGATGATCAAATACTCTTGGGAATCTGATTGCTTAATATAAATATGTGATTGACATCAACACAGTATTTAAACATTATACTTTTGAGTCCCACAATATGTTAGAAACTGCATTCCTATATTCTTTATATTTGGTATCTATTTTTTGTGTACTTTGAGTTAATTGGCATAATTTGTCATGCTTCATGTTAGAAAACTAAAGATGTTCACTTTATCCAGAAGTATGAATTATCCAATTCATACTTCTTGCCCAATAATACTTAGCATATCTTCTCTATTCCTCCCCATATATTTTGTATTTGGGAATCTTTCCAGGTATTAATTAGTTATTAGCTTATCATCTTGATTATATATTCATGTAATTTTTTTTGCCAGTCCTGGGGCTTGGATTCAGGGCTTGAGTATTGTCCCTGCCTTCTTTTGGCTTAAGATTAGCACTCTAGCACTTGAGCCACAGCACGACTTCTGGCTTTTTCTATGTATGTGGTACTGAGGAATCGAACTCAGGGCTTCATGTATACGAGGCAAGCACTCTACCACTAGGCTATATTCCCAGCCCCATCTTTCAAATATTTTTAGTTTTCATAACAATCCTTTAGCTTTTACAGCTAGTGACATATTCAGTCTTTTATGAGATCTATGATTTGTACATATTAAAAGATTTATGACTTATAGCTGTTAATACACTAATAACTTTTTATGGGATATATGACTTCTAAATTTTTATAGCAGCTTCTATTTTCACTTTCTTACCAATATTTTCTGACTTGTATAGGCTTTTAATTTGAAAGGATTCTATTTATTAGTTTTTTTAAGTTTTAGGAGTCATATCTGCGAATTACCCAAATGAGACAAATTTTTCATCTATGTGTTGTTTAGAAATTATTTTCATTTAAGCTCCAACATTTACATGAATGATTCATTTGAATTTAAATTTGGGTATAGAAAGAAGGGTCTAAATTCTTTTTACATCAATATTCATTTTTCTCTGTGCTAATTGATGAAAAAAAACATTCCCATCAAAGATTCCCATCAAAGGTCTAGCACCTTTGTAAAATATCAATCGTTATTAAAAAGTTCATAGTCATAAATTATTATTATAAAGCTCAAATAACCATAAAATATGTATTTGTGAGTATTAATTTCTCTTTGAACTAAGACATTTGTAATCACATTTAAATTAGAAATCTTGTGTTTTCATACCTGTTAAACCAATTCTAGCCTTGTGGAATTTTCAATAAAAATATAGCTTATAAGGCTGGGGATGTGGCTTAGTGGTAGAGTCCTCTCCTAGCATACATGAGGCCATGGTTTCGATACCTCTGTACCACTTAAACAGAAAAGGCTGGAAGTGGTGCTGTGGCTCAAGTGGTAGAGTGCTAGCCTGGAACAAAAAGAAGCTCAGAAACAGAGCCTTGGCCCTAATTTCAAGCCCTGGAACTGATATAGCTTTACACTATAGAAAGGTATTCTATAAGTAATCCAAAAAGTATTTAAGTTGAAAGCATGTTTCTTATCTAGTAGATTACCAAATTAAATGTACGATCTTTAGAACAATGCATAGGATAAATTCCCTAGTTTGGGTTGATAGTTTAACTTGTCAAATATCTAGAAATATGTAAAAACACACACACACACACACACACAAAAAAAAAAAAAACAACTACGCTATGTTTTGGCAATAGACTATTCGGTTCTCTCCTCAAATTCTTAAACTGGATGGCTACTCTCACATGGTTATGTTGGTTTGAAGTAGTGGATTTTAGAGGCAAGGTTGTGTACTTTCATTGATGGAATGAATTTAATTAATTACTTTATGAGAAGTAGCCAAGTAGTCAATAAACTCTGTTCTATGGTCAGCTGGCAATTGTTTAGGAAAAGGTCCTCAGCAACAACTCAGCCTGCTACTTCCCTGAACTATTTCCAATCGCCAGAATTCTAATATATAAAGTTTAATCACTATTGTTCAAGTAGCCACAGATGACTGAGGCAGTTTCCCTCAGCTTCACTGAATAGCCAATAAATTTCTCATCATATTTTCCTGAGTGATTTTACACAAAACTATAGACTAGAATTTGCACTTATGTGGAGAATATAAATATACATGTTTATATTTATAAATATATTTAAATTTATGTATAGACTTTACATTTCAATTGGAGAGTGTATTTGAAAATATAAAATAATCCTCTCAACTTCTGTGAAAGTTGTTAGTTTATTGAACTGCAACAGATAATACCACTGACATTCAATTTCATAAAGTGTTTTAATGAGACTAAATGTGTTAAATATAAGATTACATAACTTTTAACCTTCAAACTCTCTTGTTTGTTTTAGGAATTTATCTTGCACAGTTTATGTTTCTTGGTTTCTCCAACTTAACTTCCAAGTTCTTAGACTATATTTTAATAAGGTTTTTGAAATGTAATCATGCCATAAAATGTACAAGTTTCCACGTATTCATCTATCAGAGTATAACCAAATAAAAGAACGGAATCACCCTTCAGAGACTCCTCATGATCCTTGTAATATCTCCTTATACACCCTTCTTATTCCTAGACAACCAGTGATCCTTCCTTCCTTCCTTCCTTCCTTCCTTCCTTCCTTCCTTCCTTCCTTCCTTCCTTCCTTCCTTTCTCTTTCTTTCCCTTCTTTCTCTGTTTTCTCTCTCCTCTTTCTCTTTTCCTCTCTCTCTCCTGTCTTTCTTTCCCTTCCTCCCCCTCCCTCCCTTCTGCCCCTTCCATCCCACTCTCTCTCCCTTTCCCTCTGTCTCTTTTTTCCTTCCTTCCTTCCTTCCTTCCTTCCTTCCTTCCTTCCTTCCTTCCTTCCTTTCTTTCTTTCTTTCCTTCCTTCCTTCCTTCCTCCCTCCCTCCCTCCCTTCCTCCCTTCCTTCTTGCCTCCCTTTCTTGCCTTCTTTTTTCCTTTTTTTGCCTTTCTTCTTTCTTTCTTTCTTTCTTCTCTTTCTTTCATTCTTTCCCCCCTCCCTCCTTCCCTTCCTCCCTTCCTCCTTCCTTCTTTCTTTTTTTTTCTGCCATGCCAATCCTGAAGCCTGGGGCTGGAGCTCATGTTCTAGAAGCAGTCCTTGAGCTTTATTTATTAATTTTTCAGTGTGTGTGTATGTCAAGACTACTCTACCCCTTGAGCCATAGCTCCATTTGTGGCTTTTTGGTGGTTCATTGGAGATATGAGTATCATTGAGTATCTTTTCTGTCTGGGCTGGCTTTGAACTGTAATCCTCAGGTCTCACCTCCCTGGGTTGCTACAAGTACATATGTGAGCCTCCAGTGCTTGGTTTTAGGTGGTGTGTGTGTGTGTGTGTGTGTGTGTGTGTGTGTGTGTGTGTGCATAATAAAAAGAGAATTGTAGTACCAGTACTCCAGTACTCAGGACTGCCACATGGCTTTCTTGCTCAACCCAATACTCTGCCTCTGTGCTATTCCTCTGCTTCAGTACTTTATTGGTCTGTTGGAGAGTTTCTCAGGCTTGTTTTCACATGATCTCAGATTTCTAACTGAGATTGCAGGTGTGAGCCACTGGTGTGCGGCTGCATTAACTGCTTTTCTATAAATATCTATGAGTCTGAATTTCCTAGAATTTTAAAACTATGAATCCACACAATGTTTACTTTTTTCTCGTTTCTTTCATCTAGAATAACTATTTTGATATTTTAGCATTTGTAAACACTTCAATTTTTAACATGTGTATCTATATATACATATATATTCTCATATTATTGGGCTTTTATGTTTTGTCTATCACATATGTAGTTGCAATGAACATTCATGTATATACCTTCATTTATACATGTGCTTTCTTTTTTCTTATGGAAGCAGAGGTGGAATGAGTAGATGAAATGAGATGTATTGCATTTATATTTTAATGAGTTTTGCACAGAAAAGGACATAGTTGCCAAGCTAAAAAGCCAGTCCACAGAATAGAAGACCTTTGCCAAATATACAAGTGTCTAATATCCAGAATGTCAAAGAGCTCAAGACATTAAACACCCAAATAACCAATAAGCCAATTAATAAATAGGCAAAGGAGATAGAAACTTATCAGAAGATAAAGAAAAATGCCGAGAGACACATGGAGAAATGCTCTACATCTCTGGTAGTAAAGGAAATGCAAACCAAAACAGTATTGAGATTCCATCTTACCCAAGTAAGACTGATATAATCTAGAATATGAACAACAAATTCTGCCAGAATACGGTTGAAATTGTACCTTCTTGCAGTGTTAGTGGGAATGTAAACTAGTACAGACACTATGGAAGACAATTTGGATAGTTCTGAAAAAAAACTCTGGAACTACCTTATGATCCAGTGATATGACTTCTGGGAATTTATCCAAAAGATTACAAGTCATGATACAGTTAAGATGCTTGCACACTCACGTGTTGCCAGGAAAGTTTTTGACACTTATCATTTAATTATGTTTTTAAATTATAACACTCAACAATATTAGATTCCTAATGTCTAGCATCCAACTAAAGACCACAGGTGCACAGAAATGTAAGAAAGCACCCTGAAGACACTAAAGGAAGGAGTAGGAGAAACACTTGGGCTCCTTGGCACAGGACAGAACTTCCTTAACAAAGACCCTGAAAGGCTACAAATCAAAGAAAGGTTGGACAAATGGGATTGCATCAAACTCCAGAGCTTCTGCACGGCAAAGGACATAGCTCTCAAGATAAACAGAAAGCCCACAGACTGGGAGAAAATCTTTACGGGACATTCAACAGACAAAGGCCTCATCTCTAAAATATATGCAGAACTAAAAAAATTACCTTCTTCCAAAACAAAACTGCAAAGAACCAACAGCCCCCTCATCAAGTGGGCTAAAGACTTACAAAGAAACTTCTCTGATGAGGAAATGAGAATGGCCAATAGACATATGAAAAAATGCTCTACATCACTGGCCATAAAGGAAATGCAAATCAAAACAACATTGAGATTCCATCTCACCCCAGCAAGAATGTCATATATCAAGAAAACTAATAATAACAATTGTTGGAGGGGATGTGGCCAAAAGGGAACCCTACTTCATTGTTGGTGGGAATGTAAACTGGTTCAGCCACTCTGGCAAGCAGTATGGAGATTCCTCAGAAGGCTCAATATAGAACTCCCCTATGACCCAGCAGCCCCACTGTTGGGTATCTATCCAAAAGACCACAAACAAAATCACAGTAATGCCACCAGCACAACAATGTTCATCGCAGCACAATTTGTCATAGCGAGAAGCTGGAACCAACCCAGATGCCCCTCCATAGATGAATGGATCAGGAAAATGTGGTACATTTACACAATGGAATTTTATGCCTCTATCAGAAAGAATGACATTGTTCCATTTGTAAGGAAATGGAAGGACTTGGAAAAAGTTATACTAAGTGAAGTGAGCCAGACCCAAAGAAACATGGACTCTATGACCTCCCTTATTGGGAATAATTAGTACAGGTTTAGGCAAGCCATAGCAGAGCATCACAAGGCCCAATAGCTATACCCTTAGGAACACATAAGATGATGCTAAGTGAAATGAACTCCATGATATGGAAACAAGTGATATATCACAGTTATAACTACTTTCAACGTCCTATGTATATGTGTAGTTTCTATTATTGATGATGTTTTGTATCACCCTCCTATGTTTGTACCTACACTATCTCTGTAATCTTATCTGAGTATATTGGAAACCGTGGTTACTGGTATTGGAAGTAGGAAATTCAAAGGGAATACCAAATTCGAGAGACACAGGGTAAAAAAAGAGAAATAACTACAAAAGCAATACTTGCAAAACTGTTTGGTGTAAGTGAACTGAACATCTGGGCGGGGGGGAGGGAAAGGGGGGGAGGGAGGGGGGCATGAGGGACAAGGCAACAAACAGTACAAGAAATGTATCCAATGCCCAACGTATGATACTGTAACCTCTCTGTACGTCAGTTTGAAAATAAAAATTTGAGAAAAAAAAAAAAAAAAGAAATCATTAAGTAACGAGAATGGTCAATGAATGAAAGATGCCCCAGATAAAACACAAGTGTTCATATTAGGAGATAACTACCCCTAAAGAGATATTGTAACTGTTTTCTGGATGTGCACAATGTTAGGTACAAATAGGTAATATGTATCATAAATGCATATAATATATATATATATATAATTCATCATCTATATGATAACCTCTCTAGAAATATAAATTATAATGTCTGAGAAAAATTATTTCAGGAGGATAGGACATCACAGAGGACACATTGGCATATGGCAATCTGATACTATCTGATTGGAAAAATGTAAAGGAACCTAGCAAGAATGAAAAGATTCTTCATGCATTTTCCACATGAGTTTGTTAGTTAAAGGTATTAAAATTTCTTTTGTAAAACAGAATCTTCTAATGTACTCGATCAAGTTGTTCTATTATCAATTATCAATGTCCTGTTAAAGAAATGTTTTTCTCTTCCTGGTGATGACCATTTGTTACATGAAAGAAGCTGTATCATTTTAATTTTTATGTATGGATCTAGAGAAAAACTAAGATTCATTTTTTAGATATTACAAGATGGGGATCAGAATGAATGCTTGTTATATATGCACTTTCCCACACCTGGTCCTAGGGCTTAAGCTCAGAGCCTGGGTGCTGTCCCTGAGCCTCTTTGAGCTCAAGGCTAGCACTCTACCAGTTGAGATACAGTGCCACTTCTTGCTTTTTCTGATTAGTTTATCTGAGAAAAGAGTGCCAGGGGGGACTTATCTGCCTGGACTGTCTTGGAACCGTGATCCTTAGATCTCATCCTCTTGAGTAGCTAGGATCACAGGTGTGACCCACTGGGGCCTGTCTCTATATGGACTGTGAAATGATCTTCCTATCCAACATAGTTCAGAGCAATCTTCGATTGCATGTATTTTTAATTTTCCCCCAAGGGTATGTATGTTGTTTTTGCATAGTGTAATCATTTAATAGTTATACTTTACATTAACTTTTGTTATATGATAAAAGTTTTATTACCTCATGTATCTTA
This sequence comes from Perognathus longimembris pacificus, assembly GCF_023159225.1. Classification (NCBI taxonomy): domain Eukaryota; kingdom Metazoa; phylum Chordata; class Mammalia; order Rodentia; family Heteromyidae; genus Perognathus; species Perognathus longimembris. The sequence continues at coordinate 64,010,128 of NC_063172.1, forward strand.
ATCACAATTTGATTAACTAATTTGGGCCTTTGGTTTTTTTCTACTAAATTTTTAAGTGTTTGTCAAATTTCATCAAAAGGAATATTCTTATTGAAAATAAATTTGGAATATAGGTCAATTCCAAGATAATTTGAGTTTTTATACTATTTCATTTTCACATTGATAGCCATACTACCTAGTCTACTCCTTTGTTAGTTTAGGAATTGTTCAATATTTGGTTTTCTGTGTTGAAGTCCTTTCTTAGGTTTGTCTCTCTGTTTTAACAACATGGTTTATCTGATTGACAATTTTCCTTAACATGGGCTATATTTCCCCACTCTAGGAATGGGTATGTTCCTGATATTCCGTGATTGGATGACTTTTACATTGAGTGCTGAGTACTTTGTCCTCATTGCTCACTCTTCGTACCATGATTTCAACTTACATTAAGTCTCTTTGATTCTTTCCTTTTATTGTATACTAAATCAAGCCATTCCAATCTGTTTCCCCCGCCCCCCAAAAGCCTCTTTCTGAGTATCACTTGTTCAGGTTTTCTGCCTCAGTCTCTATGACTTCCAAACACCTTATATATAGCTCCTAGAACACATGCATGTAAATTATATACAATGTGCTTATACATAGGAATGTTAGGAGCGATCAATCATAGTCATAATGAGCAACCATGTACTTGGCACATATTAAATGCCAGGTGGTAGAAATGCAATATTGCTAATCTCAAAATCTCATAGAATTGTGGGATTCTATCCTCAATTTATAGGTGAAAAGACAAAGATTCTAAAAACCTCTCTTTTAGGATCACAATAGCTCAACAGCTATGTAGATATGATTATATAAGATGAGGTTAAGCAAATTGAACTCCAAGAGATGGAAACAGGAGGATTTTATTGTTTTTGTTATGTTTAATGTACTAGGTGAATTTCCTTTGGTGTACCCCCTGTGGTCACTGTATATGATTCTGGTACACTGGATATTGTATATATACTTACCTGAACTAGGGAAGGAAAAGAAAAATGAGGGAGGATGTAACAAATATGACAAGAAATGTACTCACTACCTTATTATGTAACTGTACCACTCTGTACATCACCTTGTCAATAAAGTTTAATTAAAAAAATAAAAACTCTCTTTTGTGTGGGGTGTCTGTCGCGTTTCTTACTCAGAAAGGGTAAAATCTCAATTCAGATCTGCTTAGCTCCAAAACTTGCACTCTCTCTGATGTGTCACTGCTCACTTTTATAGACTGCATTTTATGTTCTGAATGTTGTCATTTTTCAGTCTTTTCAACTGGACTGTAAGCTTTTTGAGGTCTTTTAGATCTTTTACATCCTCCAAACACCAATTACCTCGGCAGACAATAAATGTTGATCTACTAGTTGAATTTGTGTCACCACTCCTCAAAATAAGAATAGGCAAGTAGCAGCGGTGCATTCAACATGGGTAGGCAGGAAAGCCTTTTTGCTTCAAAATTATACTCACTGGACAATGGCCTGTTGATGAGAGAAAATAGCTCTAGAAAAATGAGGAAAAAAACTAACAATACCATCATTTTCTCCTTGAAAATATCCACAGTACAATAATACCTGGGCATTATATTTTACTGATATCTTCTGTAAAGTCAGGAAATAGTAGGCCATCTCTTAGGATGTTTCAAAACTAATTTGATAAGCATTAAGTCTTCACTTTAATCAAAGCTGTAGTCTTACAAAGATTCAGTGAAAGCAACCATTAAGTTATTGAACAATTCAATGTGAAAAAGCAGCCCTATCCCTAACTCTGCACAAACACTCCAGAATAATAATAATAATAATAATAATAATAATAATAATAAAAACTTTCATTAAAAGAAAAGATTTCTGACATGGCTCATTCTATTCTGGATGCCATATATATATATATATATATATATATATATATATATATATCCATTATGTGAATGCTCAAACACTTCTTTTAGTTTCAGAAGATCTGGCATTGTGGTTTTTTTTTCTTTATTGTCAAAGTGTAGTACAAGAGAGGTTACAGATTCATATGTAAGGCAGTGAGTACATTTCCTGTTCAACTTGTTACCTCCTCCCTCATTTTTATTGCTATGGAGTGCAAATTTTTGTGTCTCTGATTACAACTGGAGTATATAAAGTAAATAAGAAGTGGGCACATATTCACTCAGAAGTCCGTGTTTTCAATTTATTTTTGCAATGGGGTGGTAATTTCATATGGCCCTAGTGATTAAACGGTTGTGTTTATATGTTATAAAAAGACAGACAACCCAAATCTGTGAAAAAGTGTATCTTACATGTAGCCAGATGATTTAGCACAGACTATTAAATGTTAAGTAAATCTTGTTAAGCTATTACTTTTGATCATTTACTCTAAAAAGAAAACAGAATAACATTTCATATTTTAAGCTCAGGTACTAAGAGTAATTGCATGTAATTGTGGGTGACATAATATTCAAATAAGAGTTTCAAATGCAAAGGAATGATCTAATAATAGCTATGGCTATTTTGTTGTTTTATTGACTCATATTGCTGCGTGTCCCTCAAATATTTCATCAACTTTCCTGCCTCTTTTTATATATATTTTGAAACCTTTAAGATTAGATCAGTATAGTACTATTCCAATTGATATAGCAAGTAAACACTATTATCCCAGCTAATATGAATCAATCAGCATTTAATTTGCAGCATAAAATTCTATTACTGTCCATTAAGTTCCCTGAAAAGGAACCAAGAAGCCTCTTTCTTTTCCATGTAGCTAGAAAACACCTTTAAGTTTTCTTTATACTTGCATGCGTTCAGAACCTGGGTGTAATTAAAAACAGGTATGAAATGGAAAGATTTTCTGTATTGGGTTGCTGAGAATTAGAAAATACCCACAGGGGGAGAATGACAGAAAGGGTGACATTGATCAAGATGCATTGTACTCATAACATGACTTACGGAATTGTAACCTCTCTGTTCAACTGCTTAATAACATTTTTTCTTCTTTATTGTCAAAGTAAAGTACAGAGGGGTTACAGTTTCATATGTAAGGAAAGTACATTACTTATCCAACTTGTTACCTCCTCCCTCTTTTTCCTCCTTAATAACCTTTTTTTAAAGAAAACACTCCAAGATGATAAACAATAAAATGGCCAACTAGAGGACAAATAGGGGAAATCAACACTAATAAAATAGTGTAGAAGTCAATTCATGGTGAATTTTCTGTCATTTTAAGCTGTACTCTGAAAATCATTTTTTTTTAATTTTGTGAACATTTAACAGCATTTGTATGATATACAAATCAAAATGTTTAAAGAAGTTTTTATATAGACTGATTCTGACCACAGACACACTATAATACTTATCTACACTGATTATTAATTTCATTTTCTTCTCTCAGACATGAAAGCCATTGGAGATCTTTTGCTCTATGGCTTTGTTCTTGGAGGGAAGATGAAATTAAGTGACTCTCTGGGTAAACCCAGGTGGGATGGAGACTGATTTCTGTATCAGAATAGCTTATTGGATCCTTTTCTGTGTTTGTTTTCCGGATTCAGTGGCTAATTTGGTTTCTAATCATGCTTTTGACCCCATTTCCAGACTGTTTGTGGTAACGGAAGAAGAAAGGCCCTGCAGTAGGTAATTAAGTCTGCAAAAGCAGGGATGCTTACTTTCCATTGCAGCAGATAATCAGAGTGCTGTTGCTCAAGTGTAAAATGCAGAAACTAATGATCCTATATAATACAGATTAGGGCTTTCATTTTAAAAACTATCAGTGCAGAAGAACAAAGGTAGAAAAAGCAGCATGATATTTGGAATTCCAATATATGGTAAAGCTTGTAAATTTTGCAAGGGGCTTCTGAACATAAGACTAATCAAAATGCTCCTTATGTTCTAAGGTGATTGATTAGCTCAGAATTCAAATGTATGCTTGCCCCAGTGCATCTTTGAAAAGGCACAATTAGACACATTTGTCCATGTCTTTTCACTTGTAAACATGTCCTATTGTTTGTAGATCACACCAGGTCCTTTAAAGCATTTAGCAATGTGAGTACCACATAGTAGGTATACAAAAACTGTGATAATATTTGAATTAAAGATTGTTTTCCACAATGTGTTGCAGGGCAATATCCAAAATTTATAAAAAGAGAAATTATATGTATTTTAAAATTTTATAACATCACAAAAAATTTCAATGTATCACATTACCCAAGTGCTTTCTCTACTAGATCCCAATACTGTACAAAATCACCTTTTGTTGTAGAAGGCTATTGGTTAACCCTTTGGAAAAACAAGGCCAAGCTTCCAACTAAACCCCAACATGTGTATCTGGGCATCAGGAGCTCATGCCTGTAATCCTAGCTACTTAGGAGGCTGAGATCTGAGGATCATGGTTTGAAGTCAGCCTTGGCAGGAAAGTCTGTGATCACCAGTTTGTTACTCTCTAGTTAACCACCAAAAAGCTAAAAGTGGAATTGTGGCTCAAGTGGCAGACCTCTAAGAATGCTGGCCTTAAGCAATAAAGTGCGGGACAGTGCTCAGGCTCTGAGTTCAAGCACAAGGACTGGCACACATACACAAAATATTTGCATGTGTGCATTTCATGACAGGACTCAATAATTCAGGACTCAATGGGTGTAAACTAATTAGTATACTTTACCAACTTCATCAATTATATCAATCGAAAGACTGTATTTTTAGATCATTTTGACTTTAAATTTCCCATGTTTGTTTATTGTTATTCATTTTATTAATATTTTCCTATACTATTATTTCATATTCATCATCAGTAATATATATATATATATATATATAACCCTAGTAAACACTTCACCAAGTGCATCAACCACCTTTCTGTCACTGCAACAAAAATACCTGAGACAACATAGCAGAGGAAAGGTTTATTTTGGCTAATGGTTTCAGATGTTTCAACCCATGCAACCTGTACTTTAATCTGAAAGAACATTTTAGACAGAAATATATGGCTGCTAGAAATGGCGGGGGGAGGAAAAAAAGAGCAGGAGAGAAAACAAGAAAGAGAAATAAAGAGGGACAGGAGAAGAGTAAGAGAGAGAGGCTGAAGACAAGGTCCAGCTCCCAAAAGACATCCCCCAATCACTATAAACATACTATAGACATCTTTCCACTGATGAGGCCAGAGCTCTGATCATCCAGTCATTTCCCAAAGTTCTACCACTTAACATTGATACAAAGATGACTAAGCAACACATGAATCTTCGGGGAACATTTCATATCTAACTAAGAAAACTGAGTTTATGAGAAGGACATTGCACTTAGAGAAACTAAGGCACAGAGTCAAGATGGCAATTCTGTTTTTATGTTGAGAAAATCCATATCGACAAAAATATTTGGTCCTTTAATTCATGTAAATTCCCATATTCGGTGACTCTTAGATACAAAAAGTAATCACAGTGACCTGACTCTGTTGCTTTAAGAGGTAAAAATCAGGCTCAGATCTCCAATTATGATGCAGAATAAAATACAGCATTATTTTCCCTGTCAGCAGTTGGGAAAACATTTGGTGAGCTGATCTGGCAAAGAGCATAGCCTGTATTAGGAAAATTTCTGACACACAATGAACAGCATTTGTTGCATATTGGTAACCATTCTATTCTATAAAATATGCTTTGCAGCACTGTTTCCTAAACAGAAAAGAATGGAGCCTTGGCATGTATCCTCCCTCTGATCACATGTGCTGTATGTGAAAAGAACTGGATCGGAAATAAACCCAGAAGTTATGATAATGAACTCTTTGGCCAGGTACCTGCTCACTGCAGTTCAATTTTCACATTGGCCAAGATTCACTCAAGGATTCTAGTGTTCATTCACTGTGACAAATAGTGTAGATGTAAATAACATCTAGCTTCCTAGCTGTATTTGATAGCTACAATGCCCTCCTCATTGACAACAAGATCAATGACCTCTGAACATACAGCAACTTACCACACTGACATGGGAGTGTACTGCTGGTGTTCACAGGCCAATTGCTATAAATTTTGCAGGCAGGCTTTTCTTCTTAGCTGAAAGCGTACTTAAAAGTATACTCTGCTCAGTTTTAACCAAAATAATGCAGATGAAAAGTAATAGCACAGATGTCAGACTAGATAGGTTCTCGGTTTATGCCTCTTCCTGCCACTCTGTGGGTAATAGTCTGGCCTGTAGAGAAAAGTCAAGGCCAAAAGAGGGAACCGAGAGTGTGAGAATCTAAGCAAAGGTGGCTCTTGGTGTCACAGACAACTCTCAGAGTACCTCAGGCTCAGTTCCACAGTTTTGACATTCTTGAAATGTTTAGTCCCCGGTTACTCACTCACTAATAAATCCGTTCATGTGCTTAAATTATTCTCTGACAGGCAACCAACAACAGGCAACAGAGTGTCTGTAGATTCTCTTCCTAATTTCTGCAGTGTAGACAGGTGAATGGGGTGAGCACTGGGAAGAACTGTGGATGATAACACCAAAGATAAAGGATTCAGAGAGAAAGGCATTCCTATGGCATCTTTTTTACTATGTAATAATCTTGGAGTCTTGAAATCTGCGAAGGCACGTAGGTGTTACAATTAATTATGTGATTTGTATACTTTGGCTTGAGATTCAGAACCACTTACTGAGTTGAAAAAAAATAAGTAATGAAGTGAAAACATGGATAACTATGTTGTGGTCATTTGGTTCTCAGTGACCACACCCCTAAAATTTCTGCTTTCCAACTTTAAGGATCACTAAGGAAGTCTTGACTGACTACCTCTTCCACATGAGAGTGCACAGAGATAAGGTAAGGACAAAGGAAATCGACTCACCTAATAAATGGAAAAGCCAGGATTCAAATGTCCATCTGGAAAAATGAATAACTGCACATAAAAGTGAACTTCTTAAAAGGCAGCAAGTAGGGTAAAATGCCATTATCAAGTTCAATGTCCAGTTCTGTTAGCACTTTTAATTGCTCTTCATGCTCTTAGGTTAAAAGCTACAAAAAGTAAGCTAAGCTATGCTTTGACTTCTCAGATATATCCTGAACAAGCTTCTGAGTCTTAACTTCACGTCTTCTCCCCTAATTTTTTAAAATCTATTTACTGTTTCATCCATTTAACCCCATGGGCTTATACCAAACTGGAAAAGACTTCTCTTCCCTTCTTCTCTCCTCTCCTCTCCTCTCCTCCCTTTTTCCCTCCTTCATTTTCCCTTTCCTTTCCTTTTGGAAGATAAACCTTTTAGTTTAATTGTTCTTTATGCAAGTCAGCTAAATGACATCCATATGATCTCATCCTGATGTCTTCACATCTATGATTACAATAGAATATAATTGATTTTATTATGTAATCAACTATGTTTTTAAACTATCACAATTGAAACATTTTGATCCTGATGTGTGAATAAGTGCTTCACTAATTCAGAACAATTAGATAATAAAATTGTCATTATTTTTTCTGAGAATTATACCTTTAAAGATATTGTACAATAAGTCAATATGGAGGAAATAATCTTCAAGAAATTGTTCTGAACACACAATGCTCTGTGGGAGTGAAAGTTAAGGCATGAACCTCATCTTCTATGTATTAAAATGACAACATGTATTAAATGTATTAAATGACAATATTATATTAGTCAAATGACTAATGAGCAATGGATGTTTGCAAAATTTTAGATAGTTTATTTTGAATAAAAATGAACCTGAAGAAATTTGCAGTGAAAAGAATGCCATGGTAGACACTCGTGATTTTTAGGACATGTTGGGTTTAGTCCTGCCAACTTTCATGAATAGTTTCACAAGTCACAGGTCTCCTGATGAAAGAAACATGTATTATTACTTTCATTTTACAAATGAGGAAAAAATGCTAAAAATGACTAAGGAATTGGTATAAGGTTACCTAGGTGATTTCAGAGTGGATTTTCATTTCTGCTCTCGTACTCTATCATAATAGAGAAATATTTGACATTTTAAACATTAACTTCAGATTGTATTAATAAACTGCTTTAAAAAGTGGCAGTTCCTTTGTACAACTACTTAAAGATAATAAAAAATTTAAAAGACAATGACTAAAGAAAAAATACAACAGAAAAGCAAGACAAAATTAAAACTATTCAGGGCTGGGGATATAGCCTAGTGGCAAGAGTGCCTGCCTCGGATACATGAGGCCCTAGGTTCGATTCCCCAGCACCACATATACAGAAAACGGCCAGAAGCGGCGCTGTGGCTCAAATGTCAGAGTGCTAGCCTTGAGCGGGAAGAAGCCAGGGACAGTGCTCAGGCCCTGAGTCCAAGCCTCAGGACTGGCAAAAAAAAAAAAAAAAAATTAAAACTATTCAGGTTGTATAGGAGTTACTTAAACTGACAAGAAATATGCAAATCTTTTGACCCCTCAAATGTGACCAGTCAACATATACATAAAAGGAAATTATTTATAAATACAGAACTATACACAAACAAGGTATTTTAATCTATTTTCATTAATAGAATTGTATACATTCATGATTTCTTTGTGTGCATTGTAAAACTGACATTTCACTTTTTCTCTTACGAAAGCTACTAGTTTATAAGTGAAATTCGTAAACTTCACAACAGAGGCAGATAAACAACAGCACAAAGCTCAGACTTTCCAATCTTCTAACTAAAAATACATGTAGAGAACACCACCAATAACAAAAACCCTAAAGCCAGGATCAAACAGACCCCAAACTATGACAAGTCCTGATAGTCAATTGCTTACAAAAAGATTCTTATTAACTATGAGTTACATATCTTTATTACTCTACAGTGATATGATAATTTACTTAAGATCTTTCACCCCAAAAGGATTAACCCTACCAGCTAAAGGGAAGATGATGAACAGTCCTCTCTTCGTTTGATCGACAGGCTCACATGCCATTGTCACACCCCAATACATACTCCTTGCTTCTCTGGTGATGACACCTCAGCAACCATCTCTTCATTGCTGTTTGATATCGCAGAATCCTTCCCCCGCCCCCGCCGCTCACCTCATTTTTTTTCAATTTTCTTGCCATATCTCAAGGAGTGGTGATATGTTTTGGAGTTGTGTGTTTTCATAAACTTCACTGCATCCAAGTAAGAGATTCGTATGATGATTACAGGAGTAAAGCTACCGAAGGCATGGGATAAATGTTTGCTGATGTTGGAAACCAGTGTAGGAGCAGACTGTATCAAGGGGCCCTTCAGCCAGTGTTATAACAAGGACATTTCCTAATTACACAAATGAACAGAGAATAGATCTAGGGAAAGCAAAAGACCTCTGACAATCAAAAACAATAGCAGCTTTAAAAATTCTTCAGAGGGAGGAGGTACAAACAGCACAAGAAATGTACCCAAGGCCTAATGTATGAAACTGTAACATCTCTGTACATCACTTTGACAATATATAAGAAAAAAATTATGGTTAAAAAAACCCCAAAACAATATTTTATTTTAAAATTAAAAAGAAAATTCTTCATAACAAGGGAAAGGGTATGCTATCCTGAAGTCTGCTAGACTAACAGGAGCTAGGGAGGGCATCGCAATCTTGATGACAGAAAGGCTAAACCCCAAATATCAGGTCATTTTTCCTTATCTATCCCCTAACATTCCAACTGCCTGTAACAGGGTGTGTAGGTGAGATCCAGATCTTAAACAAAATGAAAAAGTTCTTCCTCAGATAAAGCTAAGCTGAATGTGACTATAGATATTCTCCAATTAAGTATACTATTTGGCGTGGTCAAGGGGACTTCCACGCCTAGAGGCAGCTCAAACCATGAACGTGAACATGGTATGACATAGCAAGTAGCTCAACCTCAGACTCAGCTCTGCCATTCTTACCAAATTGAGCTTCCTGCAGAAGATTAGGTTCATCACAGCTACTGGTGCTACCCAACTAACTTATCCATATATATCCACGTGGACCTTCAAGCAGTTGACTATGGGAATTTCCTATCATTTTTTTCAAGAGGAACTGCGCATTTTTTTGTGTCATCATAAGCAACTGGAGAGAACCTTGGTGCTCAGCTATAATATCAAAAAAGGACAGGGATCGTTCATGAAACAGGACAAAGGAAAGGCAGAACTTATCTTTATACCAGAAGCCCAGCCTTCTGATGGCTAACTCACTAATGAAGAGGCACTTATGACTTTACCTCACAAAGCCCCACTACCTGATAACGTTAAGCTGGAAATTAAATTTCAACATCAGTTTTAAGAAGAAAGATATGCAAACCATAATGTACACATGAATAGTTGTATATTGAAGACATAGGTAGCTTTTATTTCAGTTGATAGTCTTTCATATAATGCCCAATATTATATCCACATTTATGTGAATCATTTCTCTCATATAAATATATGATCCATTATATTATATAAATTATATAAATATAAATATATGATTCTTTTCATTATGAAAAGAAACAATGAGGGAGGAGGTAACAAACAGTACAAGAAATGTACCCAAGGCCTAATGTATGAAACTGTAACCTCTCTGTACATCACTTTGACAATAAAAAAAGAAACAATGAAGATTCTAGCAAACTATACTAACTCAATTATGCCCATTTCCAAAATCAGCTATTTCTTATTTCTCTTCTTTTTCATCAAAGACACTACCTAAAACCAATAATTTTTTTTTACCCTTAAAAGTTCTTTATGTGGCTGGGGATATGGCCTAGTGGCAAGAGTGCTTGCCTCATATACATGAGGCCCTGGGTTCAATTCCCCAGCACCACATATACAGAAAATGGCCAGAAGTGGCACTGTGGCTCAAGTGGCAGAGTGCTAGCCTTGAGCAAAAAAGAAGCCAGGGACAGTGCTCAGGCCGAGTCCAAGGCTCAGGACTGGCCAAAAAAAAAAATAAATAAATAAAAGTTCTTTATGCATACATTTATTATTTTTCCTTATATTTCCTCATAGAAGTTCTTTATTCTACAATTGTATATTCTCACACCCTCTCTTTGGAAAGAAGTCAAGAAAACATTTGATTCTTTGGGTCTGGCTCACTTCACTTAGTATAATTTTTTCCAAGTTCTTCCATTTCCTTATGAATGAGGCAATGCTAATCTTTCTGATAGAGGCATAAAATTCCATTGTGTATATGTACCACATTTTCCTGATCCATTCATCTACTGAGGGGCATCTGGGTTGGTTCCATATTTTATCAATGACAAATTGTGCTGCGATGAATATTGTTGTGCTGGTGGCTTTATTGTGGTCTTGTTTTTAATCTTTTGGGCAATGCCCAAAAGTGGAGCTGCTGGGTCGTAGGGGAGCTCTATGTTTAGCCTTCTTAGTAACCTCCACACTGCTTTCCAGAGGGGTTGAACACGTTTGCATTCCCACCAACAATGTAGTAGGGTTCCCTTTTGGCCACATCCCCTCCAGCATTTGTTATTATTAGATTTCCTGATAATGGACATTCTTACTGGGGTGAGGTGGAATCTCAATGTTGTTCTGATTTGCATTTCTTTTATGACCAGTGATGTAGAGCACTTTTTCATGAGTTCCTTGGCCATGCTCCTTTCCTCTTCAGAGAAGTCTCTTTAGCCCATTTTTTGAGGAGGCTGTTCGTTGTTTGATTATTTGTTTTGGAGGAATTTAATTTTTGGAGTTCTACGTATATTTTAGATATCAGGCCTTTGTCCGTTATATGGCTGGTAAAGATCTTATCCCAATGTGTGGGCTTTCTGTTTATCTTGCAAGCTATTGTGTCCCTCATAGAGAATAACTACTACAGGATTAGGCTAGTCACAGCAGAAGATCACAATAGCCCAATAGCTATGCTCTTATGAACACATAAGATGATGCTAAGTGAAATAAACTCCATGTTATGGAGACAAGTGTTACATCATTGTTGTAATTATTTTTTGACATGCCCCTGTGAAACCATGCCATTTTTTGTTGTTTGTTTGTTTTGTTTTTTTTCTCTTGTATTCCCTTCCTGTGGTTGTATCCCCTGCTATCACTGTCTCTCATCTAAGTACCCTGGGTACTGTATATACTTGCAGTAGAACTACAGAAGGGAAAGGGAATATCAAAACCGAGAGACAAAGGATAAAAAGACAAACCATTCCAAAAGCAATACTTACAAAACTATTTGGTGTAAACCAACTGTACAACTCATGGGGGGAGAGGGAAAGGGGATGGGGGGAGGTAGGGGAAAAGTGAGGGAGGAGGCAACAAGTTGAACAAGAAATGTATTCACTGTCTTACATGTGAAACTGTAACCCCTCTGTACTTTGACAAAAAGGAAAAAAAATTAAAAAGATACTGGGACAAAAAAAGAATGCATTTGAAAATCACAGTTAATAGGAGATACAAATAATAAAATAAAATAAAAAAGAGACCTAAATTTCATGCCTGTATTAGTTGGTTATTCCTATGTTAAAGAAAAGACAGAAGCAAATGGAAGTAATTCCTGTCATGTCTGTAAAGAGTATTGACTGGGTTCTGATCTCCATGTGATAAACAAATATATCACAACAGTTAAGTCACCTTTACAGCTTTTGTACCTAGCACCTAGGAATCCCATGATTAGTACACACTAAGTGGCACAGGTCAGTACACACTAAAACGGCATAGCTGAAGGGTGCAGAGACAGCATCACTTTATGAGATCTAATAGGAGAGACAGTCCCTAACGTCAATGGGCACTACAGTGCTTAAAAGACAAACAACAATTACTCTCTTCGTTTTCTTTTACTTTTATGAGAAAAACACGTTTAGAAGAAGCTAAGTGAAGCACAATTTATTTTTTTTAATGTAATTTAATTGTCAAGGTGACAGACAAAGGGGTTACAGTTACATATATGTGTAAGGTAGTAAGTACATTTCTTGTCAAACCTGTTACCTCCTCCTTCATTTTTCTCCCTTCTTCCCTTCTCCCCATTCTGCCCCCACCCAGTGGTACAGTTGATTTCCAACATATTATCTTGTGAGTATTGCCGTTGCATCGGTTCACCCTTTGTCCTTTGTCCCATCATTTCGATGCTCCCCTTCCCTTCCCTAATTCAGATAAATGTATATGCCTTACCCAGGGCACAATTTATGTTCAGCACTAGCTTTGATAACTATTCCTTATTACCACAGACTATTAATGATGCGACCTAGAAACATGGAGCCCTTGAGTGTGCAGCTGTATAACTGTATGATTTTGGACAAGTTCTTTGATGTCTCCAAACTACTCAGGTTCATCAAATATATCTAGGATTTTTCGTAATAGACTTGCTTGAATGTTTGTATTACTGTATAAGCCTTAGCACGGAGGTAAATGTATAACAAGCACTTTGGGGCGTGATTTTTCTTAACATCATTAGGTCATTGTTATATCATCTCCTACATCTGAAAATGTATGAAACTGCAGATGTAAACTTACCATGTGTTGATGACAGTCAAAATAATATTCAAACTTGTGGTATAGAGCTTTTGCTTGAATCTTAAAACTATGCCTTCCGAGAATGCTTTCAAAAAGAAAAACTCCTAATTAAACTTCAGGTACCCAAAAATGTTAAGCAGAAAACCACTGTAAACACAACGTTTGGGAGTGGGGGCGGCTCTGCTCTGTTATTTACCGATCTGTACTTGACCTAATTTATTTTCTCTTTTGTGATTTGGTCTAGTTATTTTTCCTATCAATTAATGTGCAAAGCTGTAACAATCCATGATCTGATGAGGCTGGTGGATTCCACAAAAATGTTTGCACCTTTGCTGGCAGGAAACAGCCTCTGTGCGTTCTTGTATCTGTGGTCTTACTGTCTCCTTTTCTGTCCTGTGTTTAATGGAAATGATCAACTTCATTCCATATTGGCTGGTTTCTAAAATCTATGAAGTTGTAAAGTTTTTGGAACAATAACGTTTCTCTTCATTAACTTCATGTTGTTTTAGTTAATATATTTTGTAGTATATTAAAATTAAATATTGAAATAATATAATACTTGTAAAATGTTATGTAAAATATAAAATATTACAGGTAAAATACAGTATAAAATATATTCTGATGTTGTCATATATAGTAGTGTACTGTTTACATTATATAAAATATATTGTATTTTTATTTTAATATTTGTACTTATAATTTATTGTATCATATGTAATATAAATGTATTATTAAATATTAGAATATCATTAAAGTTCATTTCACATATTATATAATATAAAATAACACACTATTTTCATTCAATTAATTATATTTTAATGTTATATTAACTATCTGTAAGTATTCTAAAAATTCCACTGCTGGTTATAACAATTGATATTTACGTTACATGGACTTTTTGAATGTACCGTCAGCCTTGACAAGTTTATTTTGACTGGGTAATCTCACTCAACTCATGCTTTAATGTCACAATTCTGATCTAGAATGCCATGCACTTGACATGCTCTTCAAGAAAAATTCCCCTCCACAATCATCAGTGTGCTTTTTCATCAATAAACTTGGGTCGATGTAAGAATGAATGCCTCATTTTACTGTGTTCTTTCTTTTTATTCACACTACTCTTTCCAGTGTTCCTATCACTGATTGACTTCTCCTTTATTCCTTATCCCTTACGTATTGGCTATTTACTCAAAAGATATCTTTTTCTGTAGAAATTGAATTTGCTCCTTTTGTGTTTTGTTTCCCGTTTATAAGTTCCTGAACTCACTCTTGATTTAGCTATACTGAAGTCTTTCAATATTTTTTTCAGTACTTCCCTCATTTAAAAATGCTTTTTTGGGGGTCAGTGAGGGGCTTGAACTCTGGGCCTGAGTGCTGTCTCTGAGGTCTTCAGCTCAAGACCAGTGCTCTACAAGTGGAGCCATCGCGCCACTTCAGGCTTTCTGGTGGTTCATGGGAAATAAGAGTCACTCGGGTGCACTTTCCTGCCCAGGCTTGCAATCCTCAATCCTCACACCTCAGTTTCTCAGGAAGGTAGGATCTCAGGCATGAGCCATCGGCCCCTGGCTTTTAGCTTTTTCTTTTTATTATAATCTTTAAGTCATTGTACAAAGAAATTTCCATTGAACAAATACCAATCCTTTTTTAAATGTGGTTACAAATTGCTTACATTATTTGTGCAACACATTTAAATATGTTTGTACTTTTGTCTCTTTCATGGATATATGTCCTATCCTTCAAAAGAGAGAGATAAATGTCCAATAATCCACATCGTGTGTGTGTGTGTGTGTGTGTGTGTATGCACACTTGCACCCTTTGGACAAGGTATATTACCTAAATTTTACATTATTAGTATATAATATTGCTCAACTAATGATAGAAGAGCTTGAGAGGAAAACAAAATGCTAAAAGTTTATTGCACATTTTACAAATGTTCTATTTGATAATTTCTTGGTATTGGCAACATGATTCTTATAATACCTATGTGTTAGATTTGGGAAAAAGAATGGAAATAATCATGCTTCATCCATTTTTTACAAATAAGGACATTTGGGCCTAGAGAAGTTTTGAAACCTATGCGAGTTTACTTGATTAGTAAACAGCACTCTAAGGGCTGACATCTGGTCATTTTATTTTCAGTAATACTAAAGATAGTTTCCTCTTCATCTTTTACAAGGATTATCCTAATACATGCATCATGTCTCAAATTGGAGTAAAGGACCATTTCTCTGTTTCACACTTGTGCTAGAACAAAAAGCTATGAAATGTTGACCAAGGTTGCAGCAGCTATCTGCAGAGAAGTTAAGAAAGGACAGGGCTCTACGGTGCTTTGCTCTTCAGTGTTGCCTACTAACCAACTGTGCTTTTGTGGGAACAAATTCTGTCTTCCCTAAAGGCTAAATAACTCCCTAATGGTAAGTTAGTCACTTAGGAGGCACATTAACTCCCCCAAGCCTCAGGGGTGTCATTACTTGGAAATAATCTTTTTCTAGGCCATTGGTTGTAGTGATAGAACACTACACTAACTGGTACCCTAGTGGCCCCAACGCGTTAATGCATCTCCCAAAATGCTGACCTTGCTGCAAAGACAGGGACACTCCTCCCTTTTCCCCTCACAGAATGTTTAAACATTTATTAAGGTTTTCTGACAAAGAACAGCATCATATCCAATTGTCCTAAAGTTCACTTTGCCACTGTGGTTTCATTTCTCTCTCAGGGTTCTCTATGTACCTTGTGTCCAACTTCCTCGTGTCTAATTCATCAGGGACACAGAATCCACATGAATATTTGCTTCCATGTATTCATGTTTTCCTTATCCCCAATATTTGTCTTCCCTTACCATGATTCTGCTTTCTTGACCCGCTAATGTCTCCTTCTTCTGGGAAAAAAAATATATCAATAATCATAGAGCTAGGGGGTCTTCTGGGACTTTAAACTATCTAGCTTTCTTTTTTTCTTTAAGGCAAAATAACTCTTTTTTTTTTTTTTTTTTGGCCAGTCCTGGGCCTTGGACTCAGGGCCTGAGCACTGTCCCTGGCTTCTTCCCGCTCAAGGCTAGCACTCTGCCACTTGAGTCACAGCGCCGCTTCTGGCCGTTTTCTGTATATGTGGTGCTGGGGAATCGATCCTAGGGCCTCGTGTATCCGAGGCAGGCACTCTTGCCACTAGGCTATATCCCCAGCCCCTAAATAACTCTTAAGTACTAACACCAAATAGTGAATTTATATAGTACTTCTAAGCCATGTTTTAAAATTAAACACATTACTTCACTAGATTAAGGAATACATTAACTAATAAGAAATTCCGAAGTTATAAAGACAAATGAAGGGGTACAAAGGGGACTTTATTGCATACCACAAAATTAAGGGAAAGAAAGGACTGAGTGGGTTGAAGGGGGCAAAAATGTTGAAGGGATGAAACAGATCAAGATGTACTCAGTATAAAAACTGCTTTGTTAATTATCCAAAATTCAATACATGTCCTACAAAATTAAGAAAAGTGAGAGAAGCAATGAGTTGGGAGATTTAGGTGAGAATGTTCAAAGGGTGACATTGATCAAGATGCACTGTATCATAAACTGCTTTGTTGGATGGCCTTTCCACAATACTTAAATATAATAAAGATATTTAATAAAATAAAGTGAGACAATGAACTGTGTCTTTCTCCCTAGTCTGCCCCGAACATTACAAATCTCCATACATGGGAAAACCTCTCTTACCAATTATTTGTGGATTATCCAAGGTATACCCTTGAATATATTCATATAGATAGATGGATAGATAGACAGATAGATAGATAAATATAGATCTATGTTTATGCAAATATTTGCTAATTAGATATATTGTTGTACACCTTGGTGTGTCACACAGAATACAAGAATTGAGAGTTCTTCTATTTCAATACATCTATGATGGCATTGCTTTTAACAGATGTGCAGATTTTCATTTTATCAATACACCCATAATTTATCTAACCAACTCAAGTCATGTGCAGCTAAGGGTTTAGCACCCTTTTTTTTTTTTTTTTTTTTTTGGCCAGTCCTGGGCCTTGGACTCAGGGCCTGAGCACTGTCCCTGGCTTCTTCCTGCTCAAGGCTAGCACTCTGCCACTTGAGCCACAGCGCCGCTTCTGGCCGTTTTCTGTATATGTGGTGCTGGGGAATCGAACCTAGGGCCTCGTGTATCCGAGGCAGGCACTCTTGCCACTAGGCTATATCCCCAGCCCTAACACCCTTTTTAACATATATATTTATTGCAAACAAAGGTACAGTATTTTTTAGTCCACCATAATGCACATCGAGAAGTAATAAAGTTCTAGAAATGGAATTACTGACAGCAAGTATTCATTTTTAACCTTGACAGACACAAGTAAATGGCCACCCATTGGGTCTATAATAATCAATTGCCTCCACAATTAATTAGGTTATGACATTTTAATGTCGAGCAGCTATGTTTGTGGAAGGTTTGGGGGGGGTCTGAATGCAGAGTGTCAGGAGTGTTCGGCTGATGCTCTACAACTACAGCAACATCTCCAACCCTCTTTTTCCTGATTAATTTGGAGATGGAATCTAGCAATATATATATGTTGCCTTTGCTGGCTTGAACTGAATTACAGTCCTCTACATCTCTGCCTCCTGGTTAGCTAGGATTATAGGCATGAGCGAGCCACTGGCACTCAATTAATGTAGGGTCACTTGATAAATGAAAATAATTTCATATTGAAGAAGTTGATACAGCTCACTCATGAAGACAATTAGTACTCAGAAATGTGCCTATCACCACAGTGCCAAAGGCCGTTTTCTCATTTTAGCTTAGTTTACAACACGTTTGTGACTAGAATTTTATGTGGAAGCACACAGATGATGATGTATTTGTAGACTTCTACTTCATCTGCCCTGAAAAGTCAGGAGGAAAAGGAAAAGGGACCTAAGGATTGGCAAACACAGGTGTAAAACAATAGTTCAAGTAGAAAAACAAAATCTGTAAGAGGGAAGAATAAAACAATGAGATCCTTACTACAAAAGAGCTTGGTACAGAGGTGTAATGTTAGTCACCTCAAGAAGGAGCTCTGCTGTGACTCTACACGTGTCCTTGGCGCCCATGCATCAACCTTCCATAATCATTCGTTCTCAAAATTACTTGTTTACCACTTTTACTTTGGAGATTTTTATAACAAACACGAATCCTTTCTCTTTCTTTCTCTCAGGTTTTATTTGAATCAGTGAGGTTAGAGGTAAGAAAAATGAGGGTTGGAAAAACTCCCTTTTCATTAAAAATAAATTAACAAAAGGAACTGACCTTTCCCAATAAAAGGAGAGACAAAAAAAAAAAATACCCAACTCAACCTAACAGTCAACAGTCTTCCTTCCCAGCCTCATAAAGCACAGCACCACCCAAGATGTTAACAAGCTGGCATGTTTTGAGCATCAAAGATAGAGAGGAAACTGTGTTTACATGTTTGGCACAAAAACTAATGAGGAAAGTCAATTGGCCCTTTGTCTTGAGGGTCTGGAGCACCAAGCTCTAATGTTTGGTTTTCTTGGTTGGCACTTGTTCAAGTAATCACTCGTGGCCTGACAAAGCGGCACTTGTGTTTTATTAGTGGCCACGCTGAACTCCCCCGCTTGGGCTGTGTTGTCTCTCAATAGAGTGCTGTAGCAGAGGGCACACTTATTTGAAAACATTAAATCAGAGCAAGATGATCTGTGCTCAACCAGGGCAACCCGGGGAACAACACAAAATGTGCAGAGTCCTGTGCCTTTTGTTAGAGGAGGGATAGAGGCATGAATGTGGGAAGATAGACTCAGTGCCTGTGGCCCAGGGATCTGAAAGTGGAAGCTCAAAAATAAACGTTTATCAGAGAAAGTCATTGCCCTTTCCACCATGGTGTTAGAGAAATCTCTTCTCCTTCTAATCATGGTGTGGCATTAACATCTGAACCTGCTCCAGTGCTCCAGTGGCCCAGCACATGAAGGCCTCCACCTGGTCTACCAGGGCTAGATATGTCCAGGTGACCACAGAAGTCTTTTATTTTTGGATTTCTAAGATGTCATGAAAGAATAATCATGTCACTCTGAGAGGAAGCTGACTTTGTTTCTACGAATATAGTTTGGCAGAAAGCAAAACTTTCCAAAGTAGGTCAAAACAAAGTGTAGCTTTTCCTGTTAGTTTTTTTTTCCCCCCTGTCCTTTGTCCTGTCTATATCTCTTCCTCTTTTTCCTCCTTCTTCCCCTATTCTTCTTCTTCCTCTTCCTCCTCTTCCTTCTTCCTATCCATTTTGAAGTTGAAATGCTTTGGATCCTGCTGGAATTTTTATCTGTATAACCGAATAAGTTAAGTATCCAAACATTTGGCTGCTAATTTCAAAGTTCTGAAACCAGAAATGCAGACTCCAAAATCTGGTTGCAAACAACATTTTTAAGTGACAGTTTTGGCAGTTTTACCTACAAATCCAGTAAAAATAAAGCCTAGAACAGTTTGTTCTTAAACTATTTCTAGTACCAGTTCTGCGAAGAAAGTACTGAACTACACATAATTAAATTTTTTTTAAGTGACTGAAGTTTTACATGTTCAGAATGAGAATTTGGGATAGGTTAGGATATGTCCTTCCCTTTGCCAAATCCTTGAAGTTTTCTCTGGCTGCCTGCCTGGCCTTCTCAGATCTGTTCATGAAGGGTAGAAGTGTGCATTCCATGAATTCAATGCCACTGAGCAAGACTGACGGATGCGAACTCTGAAAAAAACGAGGAAATGCTGAGACTTAGGGCTCAGGAAATCATATGCACAGAAGTTAAAAGCACCGAAGAGACACAATCCGTTTAATTCAAGGGTCCAATTTATTGGACTTAAGATGTCCATCATGTATGTCTTTTGCCAATTACAACTTCAGTATTGGACTCCTTTCGTTAAAGAAAGAATGCTGACCTCAGGAAAGCTTTCGTGTCACAGTTCTGTGGTGTACTTAATGTAAACCTCTCACACTCCCATTGTTCCTCCAGAAAAGAAGCAGCGAGGTCCCAGGTGGGCAAAGAAATGCATTCCCAGTCCCTGGTCCTCTTGTTACTATGTGCTATGGCGCCATGGCTATGGTGCACACAAGTAGTGCCAGCGACGTGTTGGGGTGGTAAGAATCAGTGACCTTGTGGAAGCTCCCTGGAGAAAGTCCATTCCTACAAGGAAAGAGTTTTCTCCAAAGTCTCCAGGCCTCTGACAAGGAAGTTGGCCCTAGTCATTGGAAGAAGGCAGTGCGTTTACAAAGCACCGGCAGCTCCAGGGATAGGTCGTGGGAGGAGATAAGCTCCATGAGCTCGCACTCCCCCAGGCCAGCCCATCTTTCTTGGATGTCGGCCGCAGCTCACACTCAGAGCCTGGGTGCCTTCAATGTGGCCAGGGCTGGGGGCGAGGGTAGGAAGGAACTGCGCAGCCAGCCCTGGGGTCGGGATTGATGCCCTTTTCCATCTGCCTCTGCCAAGACCACCGCATCTAGCCTCCCCTCGCCAGGCTGAGCCACTGAGAGCCCAGCGGAATGAAAGCCAGAAGCTGAGATCTCTATCGTGGTCTTGTAAGTCAAGATGATTCCCACCAGCCCCACCGTTTGCAAAAGGTGCGACTGCTCACAGACCGTTTGTAATTTTAATTCACACAGGACGTTTTTCGAAATGACTCGGGCTAATACACTTGTTTGCCACCCAGAGTGGAACAAATGGGCTTAATGACTATTCTAAGTAGCTCACAATATTTCATTGATTGGATGTTACAGCTTTCGTGTGAAGCACGGTGCACATCTACGTGTCCTGTTGTAACCGCTCTTTGTGAGTGTAAACAGGTGACTCAAAACTCAGTGGCTAAACAAACCTCATCCATTCGTTGGATTTAAGTTTCGGGGTAGGGAGCTTTGCTCTACCCATGCTGAAGAGGCTCAAAGCTAACTAAACCAGAAAGTAACACCACCATATTAACCAATGTGAATTCCAGAGGGCAGGCCAGCCTTACAGAATACAGCTCATGACTGTGCAGCTCTTTGGGTTACAACTGCTCTGTTAACACCCTAAGGATCTCTCAAGGTTGAAGAAATACATGGCTGAAGGATTAGGATAGGTAGCTACGGGCAATGAATTTAAACAGTGAGCCAGGTGATAAAATACCCATAATTTACCTGTGGCAGAGAGGAGGGGTAGATATCTCTTGTTATTTCCTTCTGGAGGTGAGATATTTTTGGAAAATTATTAAGATTGTGAAATTAGAGTTGTTTAGATCCAAGCACCAAACTTGAGTAGCTGTATGAAAGTTGGTGCTGAATCATAATGAACAAAGCAAATGTTTTTACTCCTGGATATATTTTCACAATGATAAATAATTATTCAAATATCGTTTTTGTGTGGGGTATTTATCAGAGTGATGGGAATGAAACCAGAAACCACTGGCATATGAAGTAATCAAACAGAAGATACTACACATCAAAGAAATTCAGAGGCTTAATCAAATACTATCACAGTCTACTGTCTCTTAGGACCATTGTTGTTGTTTTGATTCTTTATCATGTGAAAGCCACCGACAAACATATCAATCAAAATATTAAATGCTAGCTAAATAGAGATTGCAAATACTGATGACAGCTTTCTTTGCAAAGAGGACTTAAACTTTAATCTGTAAACTGTGATTTTATAAGCATTTAACCATAGACAATGAATCTATTCAACACTTGTCAAAATACTAACCAATAATATCTATCACTTAATTTATGAAAAAAATGGTCACTATTCAAGCCATGATGGAATATCCCATAATGAAATAAGTCAGCTACTTGGATCAACTTTATTGATATCTTCTGGAAGCCTAAAGAACATTTCATCACTAAAACTACTTTGAAAAAATTAATGCAGATCAAGATTTCAGGTAGTCTCAGTTGTTTTAAAAGGGCACACACCAAAGTTATCCCTCTTGTAAAAAGCTAGGAACTACAATCTGCCCCTAATAACTAAGTATGACAATTATGAACCATCAGTTTTCTCAATAGAAAAACAGAAATGATCACCAGATGTTTTCACTAAAATTTAAAGACTATACATATATATAACAAAAATGATATATTTTAAATAGATAAATGATAGATATTCATAATTGTCCCTTCATGGATTTTGCTTAAAGTCATAAATATTATTTTATTATGGTACCTAAATTGCAGCACAAAATTTCTCTCCATTTTATCTGTCCTCTTACATGCCAGCTTCTTATATTTTGAACTACTAAGGTTTTTTGAATTATTTTTTGAAATAATTGTTTTTAGTATGTGGGACTATTTTCTGATTCTTTATAATCATATAACTTGTGTATTATTTTTTAAATTAAGGATCATTCTGTACTGGGTGTGATCATTTAGGTCTTTTATATTTTATTGGGTGAAGATATCTGATTTCTTGGCTTAACAGGAAGCAAAAGATACGCTTGGAAAATGGTTTAGGATATTAGCCACTTTGATATTATAAATAAAAGTAAACACAGTTATCCCATCAATCTATAAACACTGAAAAGCACAGTATTTCTAAAAGTTCAAAGAAATCATCCTACTGTAATTTTCATTGCTCTTACAAATTCAAAATACAGCTTTAAAATTGTTGGAGCATTTTTCTTAATTTATAAACCCATGTTTTAATATAAATCCTCATGACCTAATGCTGTCATCTCTACATGGTACAAATTTTTAGCCTTCAGAATTATTCATAAGCTTCAAACATTGTCCTATGTTTTAGAGATGTCTTTGAAGTCTGACTAGATTCGATGTTGACAAGGATTCTCGCTGCTTGAATTGGGTCTTGTTACTACCATATAATGTTGTCAAACCAAAGCAAAATATAATTACGTATCAGGTTGTATGTGATTTATCTGATCTCTCTAGGCCCAAAGAATAATTCGACTCAGCATTTAGGAACTATTAAATGTAGCAATGATTTAATTTAATTTTTCTAGTTTGACTTTTCACATGTGTGTAATATAATGTTTCTTTAGAAACCCCAAGGCCTTAACTAAAAAAGTCCAATAAGATATTTGGTTATTCCAATCATGTAAATAGTAGATAGATTTCCCTATCTCTAATTTTCAACATTTCCAAGGGTTTCTACTGACTGGTGAGATAATGCAAATGGACCAATGCTCCAAGCCAGGCTTCTGCAGAGAAAATCTGAGTCCTGCAAGTTCGATTAAGCGAGCTAATTTTCAGTCAAACAAGCTAATTTCCAGACAGATTCTTCTGATGTTTTCCCTCTGTTTGTAATTTGCATCATTAAATAGCTTGGTGTTTCAAAGCAGCCACAGCACGAAGGTCATGGGGCTTTGTGTTAAATAGCAACCACCTCGATTTTTTCTCTTAAAGAAGGAACAGAGAGCAGCTGATCGTGCCGTGGCCTGGTTTTCCTTTTTTCTTAGTGGGAAGAGGCTGAAGTGTCGTGTGGATCACAGACATTCGCTTTGGTTCGGAGGACGGCTTTCCTCAGGGTCTTTGTACACCAGAATGCAGCCCAGGATCACAGGTGGCCGTGATTATCAAGATTTTTTTAATGGTGTCCCCCTCCCCTTGCTAGAACAGCAGGACATCTTCCTGACATGAATATCTCATTTCAAGTGGCACAAAATTCAAAAATCTTAAAGAGATACCTCAAAACTATTTTTTTTTAGATCTGCTTTTAAACTTCCTAGGGTAAAATTGGTTCACAATCATTACTGGTGCTACAAAAAGGTTATGTGGACAGATTGTAGAGTTATAGCCTCTCTTGGCCAGTTTTGCTTAGAGGGTTTTCAAAGGACTACTTCTAAACTAACATGCCTAATGCAGAGAAAGCAAGCAAAGAGCTCCTTATTCTTGCCTGTACTTCTCCAGAATGAAATCTTTTCTTTGTCTCTAGCCAGGAGGTTATGTACTTGGGCTCATTGGCACTGGGAAGCCAGGTCAGTATTAAAAAATCTTCAATCACTGAACTCCAGGCCATTCATATTAATGTGCCTGCGTCAAATTACCCTTTCTGTTCTGCAGGGCAAAGAAAGACTATAAAATGCTCTCTGAATCCATAAGGACAACCTCACTGATATCAACAGAGATTTTGTGCATAAATGACCTAAATTCTGTCCTGAAACATGACCACATGGCAGCAAAAATAAAAAAAAGTTATTCGGCAAACAATCTATTTTATCATTGAACTCTCTTTACCATATCACATATTCCTGATCCATTCTATAGCAATATTCCCAGGGAGTTAAGATGGCTCAGGAGAAAAACTGTCATCTTTAACAAAGAGATTCACTGTAAGTTTGTTGTGGGGGAAGGTCCAGTTCAATCGGCAGTATCTCTGAGTTGCTATTTTGATTGGAGCTGTTCTCAGCACATTCTCTCCATGTTACCAGAAGTTAGAAAGTGCATTTTAGGGAATGATACCATAAAAAAAAATTTACTAAAAACAACATGCTTGAGGGACCTATTTCCATGAAAATGTAGACCATGAGATTTAGAAGCACATTACATAGGAAAAAATTAAGCATGTTTGGAATTAACACCAACCCTTCAGAAAGCTTTTGTTAGGCAAGGGACAGAGCTTAATGTGCGTACTACACACATGGTATTGCATGTGTTCTTTAAGGGATATTAGTTCTGATTGCTGTGATTGGAACAAAGTAAACTTGTGAATTATAAACATTCTACCTTGGAAGGAGTAATGAAAATAGCAACAAAACCATAAAACCTGCTCAACAATGAAAATGCTTCTTTGGAGGAGAAACACTGTTCGGTTGTCTCGGATCTCTTGGTGGGTGGTTTGTGACTCCAACAGAATACATGGCTCACTCTTTCTGGGAACAGCCTTTGGCTTCTGAGTGTGCACATCTGTGAAAGCCTTGGTTCACAGATAACTCTTTATGCCATGTTTGGTACATTTGTCAAACTAATCCTACATGGAATTGAAAATATAGAAAGCTGTGTCTTGGCATCTTGTTACAACCTATCAGTTACTCTGAAAGTACTTGATTTGTTCAGACAATGGCAGTCAGTCCATTCCTAAAGGCCTTGCCAATGAAAAGCCCAGTAAGATGCATTAAAAAGTTGAGTAGATGTGAAGAAATGAGAGAAATCACACATTCATGTGTAAAGCAATATATAAAGACACTGGGTGAAAATAACCTCATCTTGCTTAAATAAATGGACAGATTCTCATGAAAATCTTGCTAGTCATCATCCTCCAAAGATGGGAGGAAACTGGAAACAGATTTGGTTATCTATTATTATGGACTCATTTAGATCCTGGGGAAGAATATGAGAAAACATCATTGAATCATGAGGCAAAAAGGTTCTTTTGAATATATTCTGAAGTATATAAACATGACATATTCAATGAGTATTATATCCTATCTTTTAAAGACAGCAAAATTTGAAATATGATAATTACCTTTTAACAACTTACATTTGCTTAACTTCTTAGGCAAATAGAATAGTTACTGGCTTTCTGGACAGTCTGCAACTGCTTACTTCCCAGGACAGAGCAAACTGCATAGAAGCACAGGACCCTAAGTAACAGAATTAAAACTAGAAATTCATTGTGCTCATACTTACTCTTGGAACTAGAGTGATACCCTGGTGTTGAAAGTTTATGTGACCAAATGCAAATAGCTTCATCAAGAAGATGATGTTTTTTTTTACAGGTAAATGATGCATTACTAAAAATGCATTGTTTATCTTTACCCTTAGGTTAAAGAGAATCATCAGGATTTTAATTTTGCTTAAGATACAGTCTTTAAACAGAAAATTTTGGGGCCCCCATTCTATTGAGCTGCACAGAATTTTCAAAGCGGCAGAATGTTGTAAAAAATGCCCTTTTAATCAGATTACCCTTGGCGAACATCCCAAACTCAGGCTGAAGTGCAGTGCTTGTGGTTTCTCAACAGCTTACACTAAGCCTGCACCATGGAAATAATCTACTTTTAAAACCCAGGAAACAAATCGACTGCACTGAGGACATAAGTCGCTGTCATTAGGGAGTGATTAGGCTAAACATTTTTATACACTCTACTAGCCCTCTTTCAAATTATATATCTCTGGCCGATAGGAGAATAGGTACTTCAGGTGAGTGTTCAGAACAACTGTGCAGAAAAGTTAATAAATCTTAATGAGTAGAATAATAGAAGAAAGAATTAGAAGAGATTTGGGTTCAACACTAACCTGATAATACCTAAATCAGGATTTTCAGGAACTAAAAATGGACACCCCCTCTCTCTCTCTCTCTCTCTCTCTCTCTCTTTCTCTCTCTTTAGCATAGTTATTTTTTTTCTTTTTCAAGACTAAATTATTTATTCTTATTACTTATTTTAAGAAACCTCATTTGGGAAATTCTGTAGGAATTAAGCATAAAAAATACTCTTACAATGTATCATCAAAGGCGCTATGCCACTCACTGTTCTTCAGCAGGGAGATTAGATTTGAGGATTTTTTATCACTCATCATCATGGTGTGCTGTGGAATACAGTAGAAAGTTACAGCATATTCCCCAGTACAGCTGCCTGCTTTAGTCCCAGTAACCACCTCACATCCCCAAAACTCACTCTCCAATAAAGCATCCTGAAACTAGAAGGCTTGGAATCATGCATTACACTTGGTATTTTTTCACCTTTAAAATGTTTCCTACTTCTTAAGGAACTCTTAGTATTAAGATTCTTGGTTTGATAGCTATTTATAGGGATTTTGTGTTGTTATATTTGCTTTTAGTTTGGTTTTGAGAAAAGTGATGGGAAAAATAGCAACATGTTAAAAAAAAATGATGTAGCTGAAAACATTTAATATGCTTCAGAAATGCTTTTGAAACTTCCAAATGCAGAAAATGCTGATTTATTTAATGGAAGAAGCTGAACGTATGCTTGGCTCTTAGTGAGGAAATAAGGAAAGTTTATTTTTTCCCAAGGATTGAAAAGAAGATTGAGGTTAAAAAAAAAAAAAAGGGCTATTCTAGCAGCTCAGATCTCTGACTTGAGCAAGGTTTGATTCCTGCTTTGGACATTCTGCTGAGAGTTTCATTTCTAATTTATGAAACATTTCATTAATCCTCAATCTGTCAGCTCTTTTTTGACAACAATTGAGGCTGACAGACAAAAGATTAATATTTATTAAATACTCTGCACTTTAGAAGATGTTTCTTGAAACATACTGTTCATCTTTGTCCTTATTTTCCCTAAGTCCAAGCAAGCTAATTTCCCCAGAAAGCATGAGGATAAAACAGAAGCACAATTTATAAATACAAAAATGTACAATTTAGATCTAAGCACCACACACACACACACACACACACACACACACACACACACACTACAGCTGTCCTTGAGCAGAATTGCTAGCATTCACATGAAAAGCATCTCTTATCCCAAGAATTTCAAACATACATTTTTGTATAGTCGTCTTCCTCATCCTCCTGCTGCACCCCCTCCATTTTTCCAATCTCATGCATAATTCATAAACTGATAAATATGCAATTTCAAAAAGTGCAGACAAGGCAGCACTGCATTAAAAAAAAAAGAGAGGGGGGGGGAAGAGAAAAAGGAGCGCATGCTTTTTACATACAACTCCTATCCTGCACTATACGGATGACAAATTTTCTAGTATTCAAACCCGGCATTGTGTATAGGATATCAGTGTGACTGTTGGTCAGATAACTTGCGAGACATGTTATGAATTGTTTGAAGAAGGTTGTACCACACAAAATAATAAACATTTCAAGAAGTCAAGTTAACGTTGTTTCACAGCTTGGTGCTTCATCACTGGAATTTTTTAATAAGGATTTTAAATTATTTCCCCCACTGCAATGAGAAAATCAGGAATGTGGAGGTCTTGCATATAGGATAATTCTCTGGTGACAATCCCATCCAGGTCTCTAGCTCCTACGATTCCTTGTAAGCAAGAGTCATTTATTTGACATCATCAGAACATCCTTCAGAGGCCAATTTCACAAGATCAGCAGTAAACTGTTCGGCGAGAGCTTTCAAACAGGTAAAACCACTCTTCTAGGAGCTGGTATATAGAGCAGAATGAGTACCTCCATTTTGTGGGCTAATTGCTTGATTACTAGCCTGAAACAAAATGGAGGCGAGACCTTTTAAAAGCAGTGCAGAGCTGATGTATGAGAGGGAAGTGAGGAATGTATTAAGGGGGTAAAATCATCCCTTAAAGAACCTCTGGCATCTAATCAGCTAAATATGAAAGGTGATGTAATAAAAATAGAGCTTATTGCTTTCATGTACTGAGAATAGAGATAATAGAAAGGAAGAAATTTCTCATTGAAAGAGACACTATCCTAGTTCTGAAACAGTTAAGTTTTTTTTTTTTGGTTCTTTTTAAACTTGATTTTAGTCTGAAATGTAACCTTTCAAATGAACATTTAAATTGGAAAACACCATGGGTAAGAAATAGACCACAGCATTTAATTTGGACTGGCTAGTTGGAAGCCTATATTTACTGTACTATAATTTCAAATTTAATTAAGTCACACTGCTGACGCCAGTAGCATCAACACAGTAAAGATGATTAATTGCATGCGTAAATGAAATATAAACAGCTCTAAAAGTAACATTAATGCAGATCCTTGCGTACAGAAATGGCATGATGGATTTAAGTGCAAGTGCCTACCTGCGTCTCTGAGAGAGAGAGAGACACAAGGCAGGATTGGGATGAGGATCTTGCATGTGAATGTAATCACCGTCCCAAAAATATAACCTTTTACGGGTCATTATTTTTCTTAGACATGTGTCCAACCTCCCCTTTTCCTCTCCTCCCCACACCTCAACCCCAACGTGATTTGTTATCTTATGGACAACTTTTCACGCAATTTGCATTGTCATCTTACGGATTGGCTACTGGTACACAAACAGGAACTGACACACAGCCATAGTGGGCCAGTGCTGTCAGAACAAGGCAGCTGGACTGTTCTATATTCACTTTGCTTCCATTGTGTGCCCGCTCACAGCAGTCCCAGGACAAAGGACCTGACAGAGCTAACCACGGATTGTCACCTTGATTTGTCCTGTCTAGCAGATTTGCAGAAATGAATTACATTCTCTTGCTTATGAACACAACACAGAAGCAAATAAGCTTGCAAACAGCATCTTCCCAACTATATTATCTAGGCAACATCAAGCTCCTTTAGAGATCCTACACATTGCCTTGCTCAGGAGATGAGGAAAAGCAGAAAGGACCATACAGTTAGTAGAGACAAAAAAGAAAAAAAAAAGACTCCCTCCCCCCCCAATAATATGTTCCCCATATTACAGATGAAACTCTCTCTGATTGAGAGATAGTCAGTTGATTTTCCACTTAGCAGAACAATGCTTCACAAAATTCACATCATCTTTTAGAAAAGAATGTGCTATGTGAAGCCTGGTAAATAAAACTGGGGTTCTTATAGGAAAAGACATACTAAATCGAAATTGTTTTCTTAAAAAATGATAAAATAAGTGACTTCATTCAATGTCTGTTGTAATTTATTTCTCAATAAACTCAAATTGCATCTTATTTAAATTTCTTACCAAATGTTAAAACGTTAAACCTGAAAGTGCTCAGAATAGTTGGTAATGAGAAAAAGAAATTCACTGGATGGTATTTTTAATGTGAGTTGTTTAATTTACTACTTTATTGACAAGGTGTTTGTGTGCCTTTGAGATACAGGCAGTTTTAATATGCACACATTGAGTAAATGAAGCAGACAAGGTTAGAGATTTTTCTTTTAATGAAAAAAAATGCCATCAAACTGAAAAGAAATGGGAAAGTGTTTTCTGCCAGCTTTCTGAATAAAAGTGAAAGAAGGTTTCTTCATATGGCAATGTCCAGAGAGCAATGATAAAAAAAAAAAACATTACCTTATAAAAAAACAAAACCCTCAAACCTGTAAGTGAAGATCACACAAACACAAACAGCTTAAGAATTCTTTCCATTTTTGTAGTCTACTCTGTGTGCACACATTTTCATACAACTATCACTTCATATTTAATTTTTCTTTGAGCATCATAATGCTACCTACACCTTATTTCCTTATTACTATAAGCAATACCAAAACAGCATGACTTGTCCCTGAAGGAAAACATCAAGAAGCATTTCATTTGTTCTATTTCTAAAACAAATTACAAGGCAGGACTAATCTGATGCTGCTGCATATAAAGCCAAAATATTAGATTTTTGTATCTGAGCATGAAGCATTTTCAATAACCATGCTAAAAATATCTCCCATTCAAATGACCTACTATTTTTGAATTTTAAGTTCTTCTATGCTATTGTCTTTCTGCTTAATACATATGGATTCTGCTCACAAAGCAACACTTGCTACATAGTGTTTTAAATGACGACTAGCTCAAACTAACATGATTCGCTCAGTTATAGACAGTACATATGAAAAGAACATAAAACCCTACCCCATGCAGAAATGCAAATGTTTCTTCATCAAAGGGCTGTGCATTTTCACAGTGAAAATCACGGTCAAAGTAAAATCTTGGCTTTAAGAGGACACATAAGAAAAAATCCTGCATAATTTGTTTCAATACATGTAGAAGAGAATATCTAAATGTACCAGAAAGTATTATTGTTTCTTTAACCAAGGAGAGATTGTACAGATGTGCCTTTCCTCAGACTTCTAGGCAGCCAACCGTAAGAGCTGTGTGGACGTTCACCTGACTGCAGCAGAATCAGCGCTTGATGGTTACAGAGGGTGACAGAAAGGGAGCATTGAGCGTGCTATTATGCAGTTTGCAGGGGAAATTTTCAGCACATTGCAGAATTTTATAGTTATACTAGGTAGTTTAGTGTGGTGTGTGTGCGTGTGTGTGTGTTACTAGTCGTGTACAGCCTTTAATACTGAGATTCAAGTTTCTCTCTGTGACTTCCATTGCAAATATCCTGCGCTTTAAGGTTTAGCATTATTTGAAAGATTTTCAAGTTGTGTTGGCATTTCAATCTGCTTTAAAGGTGTAAATAAAATTCACATGTCAGTGCCTCTGTGCACACGGTCCTCTTTGAAAAAAAGATGTAATTTCACTTTATATCTTTATTTTAATCATGAGTTCTGAGTAAACAATTCAAAGCATAAAGGTTTTCTCCATATTCAAAATAAGAATACATGCAGTTTAGGGCTTTTGTGAAAAAAAAAATGCCACCTTGGCGGCTGAAATGTGTTTCTCTTTTGTGTTTTAAAACTAGAGCATATAACATTGGTTTTGAAATACAGTGTGTCATAAAATATGATTTTGGAATTTGGAGTCACTTGCAATTATTTTATAATAACGACAAATCAAAGGTCTGCATTCAAGTTGGAGAAGCATTTCATAGTTATTAAAGAGAGGCAAAGAGACTCAGATGGAAATGCATACCACCATTTTAAAAAGTAAGTCTCCAAAGTTATGCTTAGGAGAAATAAAGAAAATGAAGTTTTAAACTACGTCATGGAAAATACTCAATGTCTGCTGATATAAGATTTTGTGTCCCAGAAAACAATCTTAATTGCTAACCTCCTCTTCCTGATATATTCCCATTCTCTCTCTCAGAACATTCTTTCCTAACAAATAGTGGGGGACATCAAATCACTGCTCAGCACCTGCCCTAACTTTCATTACATTTGAGAGCCAGGCAAGCCCCACAGCTCTGCTTCCTGATAGATTGGTGAAGAGGCCTTCTAAGGTTCTATTTTCCACATAGGGTCAAGACTGCTGACATGGGATTAATCAGCTACTCCTCCTAAACCATGAATCAGAACAATTGCTGTCAGCTTCATATAGTACAAATGCCTGGAAATACAAGCATTGGGAAGTGAGAGAAGAAATGAGGATGTAGAAAAGAAAAGGTCGCTACAGCTTGGCTACTTGTGATTAAGTTAATTTAAATTGATGAAAAAATATGTTCAACCGAGTGCTTTTGGAGCATCCAATTTGCATCCTTTTTCTCTTCTTTAAGATCTTGCTGTTCTATCCATTTTTGTCATTTCATAAAATCTTCCCACCCGCTTACCTTGTTGAGGGTAGGTATCATTTATGTTCAAGCCCACATTTAAATATGTCTGTTGGCCCTGGGTTAAATTCAGGGAAGGCTAGGCAAAATGTGTGCAGCTCTTCTGCATACATATTGCAGAGCCAACATTCTATTTAGCTGCCCTGTGAATATTTGCATTACTGAATTGGAAAAAAAAAAAACTAGGTGCAAATGACTGCATTCAGGGGAACAGAAATCCTGCAGTCTTAGGGAAGAGTGTAACTACCTCGTTTTTTTATGAGGTACACTACCCAGTGCAATAGCCCTTCTCTAAATGAGATGGTTCTTCTTACTTAGGAAGAGTCAAAAGTGAACACTTATTGATCACACATTTAGACAGACGACTGGAGCTTTATAAGTGATGTTCAGAAAAAAAAAACAAGAGTTATTTTTCTTGGGGATAACATCACAGGCAAAGATTATTCTATTAATTGGGTTTAGCAGAGAATATTTTTAGGAAAGTAAGTGTTAAGGCTCAAAGACAATTGATAATCATGCCATAAAATGGAATCACTTCATAGTAGAAAACAAAAATCTAGGAAGTTTTCAAAAGGTAAACTAATTTTTCAATTATTAAATGTTCAATTTTAAGATCGAATACTGCAAAAAGTTTTCCATTATTAAAAAAGTAAATTTATATTTTTATGCCAACAGATTTTTAATAGAAGAATTTGTTATTCAAACTGTTAAGAACAACAATTATGTATATGGTAATATAATAATGTCAAAATAGTAATGTCTAAATACCACTTTCTATATATCTGAGATGTGTTTTTATAAAACCTATTGAAATCAATTGATTTGGATATTTAACAGGACTACCACAAATGCTTTCAGGATGTAGTAAAACATAGGAAATTTTGGACTTAAGAATAAATAAGCATATTTATTCAAAATATAAATTCATGCTTATTCTTGCATATTGTATTTTATTTTAATTACATATATAGTTTAGATATAAAACAATTAGAGATTTGTTACTAAAGCACAGTACAGAATTAGAGTGATACATGAAGTTAATGACTAAATTGTTAGGTAACAGAACAAAAATACATGTTCCTCTTTGTGTGAGATATTAAACACTAAGTTTTAAGAAAATATATCCCATGGTCATCATTCAAAATGCAGTATGTTCTGCATCAACTCTAAAAGAAGCTCAAATTACTGAAGAAAAAAATGAAATTAGCCATCATCATTTTCTACAATAATTTATTCTTAAGAGTACCCTATATCAAAATACTTAAAAAATAAACATATATTGATCAATACTTTCTTTGAAAGTTCAGCAATGTTTAATACGTTTTTGAAAAAACAACTATTTATTTGATTAAGAGGTATGAGAATTGAAATTGAAACTATTTTATTCAATGAAACATAATTTGCATGAAAGAAAGCTATCTAAGTTATGTAAACAAAAATAGACTGTGGAAAGCATTGAACAGCAGCACTACTTCTGGAAATACCTAACTTATCTTTGTTTGAGTGAAATGAGAATAACACATTTTATAACTGATGAAATATTTGATTAGAAAAACAATTGATTATAGAGTCACTCAAAAGGACTATGTAACACTACTCTGACAACGATTTATAAGATGTTCAATACAATTTTTGAATTATATCAAGTGGTGTAAATAATTTTAAGAGGCTATTTGGAATGATTTTTATTATTTTTCTTCTTCATTAGTTTTTACATAGTAAAAGTAATAAAATATTTCTAAATAATATTTAAAATTTACCTGGATTTAACATGTGTTTAATATTTCAGGGACTTATTTAATTTGGAGCGGTGCTATTCTCCTTATCTATCCTGCCTTAAATTATCTACAGTATGAATTCTGTTGCCCTACTGCTCAGGTGAAAGGATTATACAAAGTGGTGTGTATGAGAAATTATATTTAAATCCTTTTTTAACATGAGAATTGTCTGCTTCTTCAGATTCAAATAATACATGTTCAGCATTTTCAAATGATTAAATAAAAGTGTGCATCTATGAAAACACATGCCCTGAATCTCAGAATAAATTCAGAATGAACAAGCAGACATAAAGAATACATTTGAAGCTTAATATTAGAAGTACATACAATTTCTGTCAGGCAAAGTTAAACTGCTATGGACAGAGATGTTCACAGAGTCTGTCAAGGAGGCTGCTGGTGGAGAAGGATTGGGGTCTCCATAACCTGGACTCAGGCAATCGAATCTCGATGAGACCTCTGCCTTTCTCCCCAGAAAGATTTGCACAGAGAAATGCTGGACATTAACATCAAAGCCACACTCTACCTATGGACTCTTGCTAACTTGTCTTCAATTATAGATGACCTTTATGGGAAGAAAGAAAAGGAAATGTTGCCTTACCATTAAACTTAGCAGAATTAGAATTTTTAAATAGCTGAGTACACATGCCCACGGAAATCCAGAGCACTTGTATTTACCGTCTCTCTACCATCTAATCTACTTTCCAGACAGAATTTGGGGAAAAGATTTTAAATTATTATGTAGACCTTTAAAGCAGCCTCACCAATATGCTTTTTAAATTCCATTTGGGTCTATGTAAAATAATCAGAAAGCATGGATGACAGTCATTCATAGAATAATTTCTTTGTAAGAACTCAAAAGACAGGCAGGATTCCTTTGCCTGTGAATGTTTTAGAAATATCGCTAGCTATACCAGTTTTGTACCTATAGAAAAACTATGGAAATAAGAGGTTTTATTGTTGTTATTTTGCTTTTTCCCTCTCTCCTTTGTCACTTATTTTTTATTTCTATATCTTCTGTTTTGTATGTAAGTTTACCTGTTCGGGGAAGATAAGGGGGAGCACAGAAATGGTGGGACAAAGGGTGAACAAATGCAGGAGTGATCTCACTAGATGCTATGTTGAAAATGAAGTATACCATCAATGGGGTGATATAAGGAGGGAAACACGGAGAAAACCAGGAAAGAGGTGACACAGTACAAAAAAATATATACTCATTGCCTGATTCATGCTACTGTAACCTCTCTGTATATCACCTTTACAATAAAAAATGACAAATAACAAAGAAAAAAACAAAAAGAAAAACTATAATCTCTACTTGGAAATAATTACTTAAAGTTGTTTACCAACTTTTTGGAGAATATCTCAGAATTATAAGACCCTCGAGTATGACTTGAAAAGGGAAACATCTATGGGCAAATTAAGAACTTTTTAATGTTCCTGAAAAGGATTTTGATATTTTTTATTACTTTTAACTTTACTCAATTTTTAGGAATTCAAAAGCAACTGAATTTTTATTAACTTAGAGCTTAAAATCCAGAAGAAATAAACTGTCATAGGATTATGATAGAATTTTGAAACAAGAAAAAAATCTTAAGTATTAACATACTCATCTATATGTAGTGGTCTTTAAATAAAAATTTCACTCAGGAGTTTAGCAGATTGAATCATAATCATTAGTCTATTCAAATCATTGTTCAAACATATTAAAATACTATGTAATTTGGTTTCTTTAAAAAATGCATTCCTTCTTGCCTTGCTTTGTACCTGATTAAAACATTTTAAAAGTTCCAATCATTTTTATTATAAGATAAATATATATTAATATTTTCCCTTTTCTTCATTGTTTTAAACAGTAAAAATGCTTAAGAAGAAAAATATTCATGTACTATCTCAACAATCATGAGAAATTACTGGAACCATTTAGGCTATATCCTTCCAGTTTTTTTTTTCCTCTCTGGGAATTTACATTTTATAAAATTTATTATTAGAAATTACATACTGTACTTCCATTCCAAAGTATATTATAGTTGCAGACTATGAATAAAGCATGCTATTAGAATCGCCCCACATTATTTCAAACTCTATAAACAGAACTCCATAAACAGAACTGTTCACAGCTGATATTGTCATCTATCATGAAATTTTTACCTAAATTGCTTTTCAAGAAACAAAGAAGGAAATTTATTACTTGAAAGATGCTATGATAAAATAGTTTTGTGGTAATAACAATTACCCCAGTTTCTTTTCCTTTTCCTTTTTCACTTTACTAGTTTAGAATTCTGTGACTTATTTAGAATAAAAGGTATAGATAAAAAAGTGAGATTTTGTGAAATACTCCTCAGATAAAGAACTCAGCTTCACCAACGTGTCTTGCCAAATGCTTACAGAGCTATCTTCACTTGGGGGCAGGCGAGAAAGGGCTGCAATCAGAAAAGCTAGGGGTTTTCTGGAGCTAGAGCTTGTAGAACAAGGCATTTGCAGGTTTAAAAAGGTAATGCTCTAATCTTCCATTTATTTGTAGCAAACAGAGATGTGCTGTGTGGAAGTTTTCAAATGCCA
This sequence comes from Perognathus longimembris pacificus, assembly GCF_023159225.1. NCBI lineage: Eukaryota > Metazoa > Chordata > Mammalia > Rodentia > Heteromyidae > Perognathus > Perognathus longimembris. The sequence continues at coordinate 64,046,817 of NC_063172.1, forward strand.
TTTAAAAAGGACACACGTAACTACGAATTCAGTACTGATTGTAGATAATCTTGTTTTCTATGCTAAGATGATGGTAGGGGTGTGTGTGTGTGTGTGTGTGTGTGTGTGTGTGTGTGTGTGTGTGTACCTGTGGCATATGTACATCCATCTCCAAGCGTTGTTTTGAAAATCAAATTCAATAGAACCACCAAATGAAGTAAAAAGGAAAATGTGTAAAGGGCTTGTTACAGAGTGAAATGCTATAGGATATTGCCGGTGATCTAAAGATTTCCTTTCTTTGTCCACTAACTCACTGTCACAATTATCGTCTGAAGGAGACAATGGTCTCATTTCCATCCACAGAGTTTAGAGGTGTTAAGGAACATCTTATTGAAAAGTTGACAAAATTTCCACTTGCCGTTAGTCAGTTATTTCTGACATATGGCCAAACATGTATTTCTCTTTTTTTTTTAAGTTTTTATTATAAAACTGATGTACAGAGAGGTTACAGTTTCATACGTTAGGTATTGGATACATTTCTCGTACTGTTTGTTACCTTGTCCCTCATACCCCCCTCCCCCCTCCCCCTTTCCCCCCCGCGGTGTTCAGTTCACTTACACCAAACAGTTTTGCAAGTATTGCTTTTGTAGTTGTTTCTTGTATTTTACCCTTTGTCTCTCAATTTTTGTATTCCCTTTGAACTTCCTCTTCTTTCACAAATTGTTATAATCAATTGAAATGATCTGCTACTAAAAATTGGGTGCTTTCTTTAAATAAATATAATAGTTACTACTGCCGTTTGAATGGATTTTAATTTAACTGAAGTGGTGTTTTGCTTTAATCATCTTACTTAAGTTGGGAGATGCATATGGTAGAGAGAGACAGAGAGAATCAGAGCCTGAGAGACACACAGAGAGAGACAGAGACAGAGAGAGAGACCGAGAGAGACAGAGACAGACAGACAGACAGACAGACAGAGAAGAGAGAGAGAGAGGAGAGAGAGAGAGAATTAAGAAGGATGGATGGTGAGGAATCTTTATGCCTAAGGAGAAGTGGAAATGATCACATATGCAAGAAATAGTTTTAAAAAAAATTCAAGCATCTTTGAAGCCTTGATTACAAGTGTCAAATATTGCTAACATACTTCAGTTACAAAATAATCTTGGCTTCACATTATTTGGGAGTCAAACTATGATGGTATTTGCATGTTAAATATTGAAATGTGGTATTAATTGTACTCATTCTCACTAGTGTTGACTTTCAAATCAATGTTCATAAGACATATTTAGAAATATGATACTCTGTATTCATGCCTGGAAAAGCAAGTAGGATTGGTTTAAAGGAATATGTAAAAGTGAACATATCCTAAGATAGCTTCTCTCAGTTGTCTTACTGGCTATTTGTAATATATAATTTTTTTTTAAAGTAAGCTGGGTTATGGTGGCTCATGCCTTTAATCCTAGCTACTCAGGAGGCTGAGATTTGAGGATTGTGGTTCAAAGTCAGCCCCAGTAGAAAAGCCCATGAGATCCTTATTGCCAGGTAACTACTAGACAATCAGAAGATGAGCTGTGGCTCAAAGTGGTAAAGCACTATTAAGCACAAAGCTCAGGATAGAGCCCAGGTCTGGATTTCAAGTGCAACAATAGACAAAAAAAAATAAAAGAAAAACAACAATTTTTGCTTATTATGAAGATTATTTATGCTGATTTAATATTGGAAAATATTTCATAATATGTTACTTTCAGACACAGTTAAGGAAAACATAAAATTCAGCAAGGAACAATCTAAGCTTGAGTATCTGTTTTATTATAGCTTCCATTATTATAAGGTAAAGGATGCACTGATTCTTCAGTTAATGGGAAAAAAAAAAAACCTAGTAGTTTGCTTTTTTCTTTCCCTCAGCAAGTGATCAAATGAAAAGTGAACACTACTAGATTTGAAGAACAGTGAAAACTAAAAATGTTCTTTTTATTTTCCTTGAGGGTGGTAAGATTATTGTTTTCCAATCTGTTCTGTACTGGGAAGTTAAATTTATATTGCGGATAATTTAATAACCCTTTATATTACATGGATTCAGAACATTTCAAAGAATGTTTCCCTATCCTGTCTCCTTTCTTCATGTTGAACAAGCCAGAATGAAGGAAATCTACAGAACTTCAGTGTTTTCATATTAAGCTATTTTTTGAAAATATTACAATATCTTTTTAAGGGAACTTATATGTAAACTTAAACTTTTTATAAATGGATCTGCATAAATAGAATCAATTCCTTTAAAAATACTCATTAATGTTGGGTACAAGTACTTTACCTCTGTTTCCCTGGCTATTCAGGAAGCTGAGATCTGAGGATCATAGTTCAAAGCCAGATGGGGCAGGAAAGTTCTTGAAACTTTTATCTTCAACTAAAAACATTTTTTTAAAAAGCCAGAAACGGAGCTGTGGCTCAAGTGGTACATGCTAGCCTTGATCAGAGAAGTTCAAGGGCAGCATACTGGTCCTGAGTTCAAGCCCCAGGACCAGCACCAAAATCTATTAATAATCTTTTTTTTCAATTCTTTTTTCTTTATTTTCAAAGTGAAGTACAGAGAGGTTACAGTTTCATATGTAAGGAAGTGAGTACATTTCTTATCCAACTTTTTTTAAAACCTGTGACATTCTTCTAAAACTCTTTGAGAAATTTCATTGGCACATTACGTTCCAATATCGTACACTTGTTTCCTGATTGAGTATACAGTTCTATAAAGCATCACAGATTTAAGTGTGAAATCCTGAGACCAGTCACAAATGAATCCAAACTTACATTTTCAATCAAGGACCCTCCTCTCAAGGCATTGCCATTCTATGTGCACCCTTCACTTCAAAATGACCTTGATCGACATCTTTTTTGCAAATCTTCCATCAAGTCACAAGATCATATATTGAGAAAGGTTATGCTATCAAGCCAGGACAACACTGGTGAAGAAGTAGGAGATGAGACTTGTTATCAGGTAAAGAAAAGAAGAAAACAGCATGAGATAATAAGAAGTTGGGTTCTGTGATGATACGACCCAGAGTCATGGCTTTGAACTCTGAACCATGAACTTTCTCTGGGCTTTTTTCTGCTTACGGTTGGTGCTCTACCACTTGAACTACAATGCCAATCCAACTTTTTTTATGTTTAATTAGAGATTTTTTTTTATTTGCTGTGCTGGCTCTGAAGTAGGAATTTTTAGTTCTCAACCTCCTTAGTAGTTAATCTTACAGGCACCAGAACTCAGTCCCTACAAGGTTTGAGATTTTAAAATAATTAGTATTAGTTATTTTATTAAAGTATTAGATTGGCAAAGTAAAAATATAGGCTCTAAGACAAGTCATTTGAAAGGCTGGACCTATTCACATTAACTAGATGAACTCATGTTATATATTGCTTTATGTGATATATATTGTATATATTCAGTACATAATGTTTGAATGCCATTTTTTTGCATTTAAATCTTGAAAAAGGAAGACAACCTCCCCTATACATAAGAAAGGGGCACAATTAGAAACTAAAGCAACAGACAATTGTGTGTCTTGAGACTCATTCAATTTGTTGTGTCTTCTAGGCTTTGATATTTGCTAGAGAACTTTTACATTTGTTCCAACTTATTAAGTTTTGCCTTACAGAGTGCTTTGATTGATTATTCTAATGTTCACACAAGACAGTTAATCTAACCATGTTAGCATCAAATTTTAGAGCCCATAAATGGTATTATCCAGTTTGAGTTACTCAATTCATGGGTTAGAATGAAACCTCATTGTTTCTCAATCCAATACAATCTTTAATAGACAAGGATTTCTAGCCTCTGGTATTGTATAGTTTGAAGAATATGTTACAACCTATGAAAGTGTTTCCAAATATTTCATTATAGCATTTTTATCCATATTGACTATAAACTTCACTTGATGCTAATTTTGTAAAGCTTCTGTAAAAATGTGTAACCTTCTAGGTGTTGTTTCATTACCTCTTCCAAAAAAGTCTTGCATCAATTCTATAACAGCTAAGACTGATACTTTGTATCTATTGCAGACATATAAGTATCTTATCAATACTAGAGACATTATATGTATATCTACTATATACATAGTTTTTATAATATAGCCAGAGATCCTCTTCTTTTGAGTTTTCTAGATACCCAACATTATGAGTCAAAGTGACTAAATATGATTATCCACATCATATCTTCAGAACAGGAAGGAATTCAGAAATACTTTAGTTTAACCCCATAGTCTCCATATGAAGAAACCAAGGCCCAGGAGTCTTAGGAATTTTGCTTACTTCATAACCTCAAGATCAATCAGCAGAGCCTGAAGAACTATTGAGACCAGTAGGCACAGAAAAATCCACCCTCCTTTATGGATACTAGAAGAATAAACCACCATTGTTTTCCCTGGACCTACCTGTATTTAGCTACCCTCAATGCTGATTATTACCTGAACATATCTAGAATTCACTAATGTCTTTAATTTTTTTCCTATCATGCAAAGATGTATTTCCCTCCAAAAGGAATTCAAAAAATAAGTCAAGATCAAAATTAGTTCAAGTTTTGAGTGTAACAAGAGCTGATGGAAAACGGAAGTAGTCATTCGTCTGTGTTTTTTAGCATTTGGTGATGGACAGAAACAGACTTTTCTGGAATCCCTGTCAATGCTGAGGCGATGTGGGTACCGTGGATGTGGATTGTGCTAGTAGGATGCCACAGAAATGAGCTGAAAACTGAACCTTGCAAGGAAACTAGGAAGCATTTCTGGATGTTCATTCTGTTCTTAGAATCCTGTTTTGCTGCTACCATTAGCATAGATTTTCTTTAATGAATGCTGTCCAGCTGAAAGATGGCAAGAGATACATCATGTGAGTCTTTTCAATATGAGTTCATTAAATTAAAGCAGTTATGAATTGCAATGAAGCTTTTTGCCTTCAATGTTATACTCAAGTTTTCAAATAATGGCCATGACAATATATGCGTGTCTTGCAAAGATAATCTATTTAATCAAAGTAAGTCATTTAGTGTGACTAGACTCTTATAATGAAATGAAAGGCGTTTTTTGGTCTGGTGATATAAAAGTTATTGTTAATATTTGACTATGTCATAATTTGAGTGTGTTCATTTAGGTGATATCACTATTGTTCTGTGAAATCTCAGTGACCTTTATCACCAAAATGTACAGATCCTTCTAACCTCATTAAAAAACCAAAAACACATACACACAAAACTATTGTTGGTACAATTTCCTATTTTCTTATAACTGCTTGTAAGGAGGGGAATTCTTTTTCAAAATCCCCTAAGTCAAAACCAAAGGAAAAAACCACATTCATGATGCTTGTATTTACCAAATCATTCCCAAGTTGGACACTTCAGAACAAGATGCCACACAATCCTTGTACTGCCTGCTGGCTCCGGACTGCATTCCTCTACATATCCGCCACAAGAGCAACACAATCAATCAAAAAGTTCTGTTAGGTTTGAAAAACCCCACTTTTATCTACTTTTCATAAGGAATATTTGGTTAAGCAAGGCTCGGTATAAATAGTTCTCACGAGCCATTCTGAGAGGCTGGGGACGTTCCATGATCTTATTAGTACCCAGTCATTCACAGTTTGCTTTTTCTGTATCAAAACATGCACACAGATAATAGGAATAAATTGTTTATTTCCCATGTTACTAGGCAATTATAAATATTTAAGCAAAAGGATTATAGTGTGCCAAGGTTAGAATCTAATAGAATAATTCAAGATGCAAATGCAATTGTCTAGTAAGCTAATGTTGATGTTCACATATAATCCTGATAGGGTGGGCTTCTCGAGAAAAGAAACAGAATAAAATATGTAGCAGGTTTGGAAACCCTGCCAGAACACTACTTATCATTTCGGTAGGGTCTCCTTGATTTATTTTTTTCTATTCTGAATAGTACTCATGAGAAATAAGGTTATTAACCGCACATAGATATTACCCATTGAGAACTATTGATTGAATTCTGGAATGTTTTAAATAAAATAACATAAAATAAAAATACAAAAAAACTTGTTTGTCTTATCACTTTCTATACACTTAATAATTTAATGAAAACTGCCTGCATTCCTACTGTAGGCAACATTTTTTTTCACCAATGGTTTTCACAGTATATTCAATGAAATGTGATGAATTTTGCTACAACAAGTGTATAAAGTAGAGATTATTAGCAAGCTACCAGTTCTGTAAAAAGTAAAACCACATGGCTGAAGAACCATGGAAGTAATAGGATTGGAGAAATTTTGAGGCCAACACATTCAGTCTACATGCTGAAGAATTCAAGAAAAGCAAAATAATTTGGTGTAACTGTAGAATCAGCACCAGAAACAAGACACCATAACATACTCTCCAGTGTTCTTTATACTATCTTATATTTCTTTATCTTCTTATTAGAACTGTTTTCTATTTTTCATTCTGGTAGTGAGGGAGAGGCCTGTGGCCAAGTGCACCTAACCGATATGCATTCCATGGTGTTTCTCCTAATTCTTCACCCCCATGGAAATGCTGTCTTCTTCAGTTACTGCTTTGCTCTTCACCTTTGCTGTAATACTGTCTGTGGCATTCTTAATATTTTACAGAAGATAGGAAGTGAAGTTGAGCTGTCATTCTTTTAATGTATGCTGCAAATATACTAGAAAGAATCAACATGTTTTAAACTCGATCATTTCTTCAGCTTCTAAGACATGAAGTAAACAAGGAGGACATCTTTATCAGTAGACATGAGACACACTCATAGTTGGAAAATAAGGATTACAGTGCTTCCTAGAGGGTCTGGTATATTTTCTGGAACACTTCAACTAGCTAACTATATTTTTTAAAGAAGATAGCTCTAAGACTGTGTACATAGCTCATTGGTAGAGCGTTTGTTTCGAAAGTGAAAGCTATTGGATTGGATCTCCAGCAACCATAGAACTTTAAAAAAATTAAAAGAAAAAAGACAAAGACAATCCCATATTCATTTGGTTAAAATGTAGTCTTAAGAGATGTAGCAAGTGGACAAATTTTCTAGAATCATAAAAGAAGGGTAGATTGATTTAAAGTGTGTTTATATTAAGTTAGGCTTCAATGTAGCATCTGTTTATAATAAAAATTCACACCTATTGGCTAGTTGGTCTGTGTGGGTGTTGTAGTGTAGTGAATATCTCTCACCTGAAGTTGAAAACTGGAAGTTCTTCCGAGAGAGCCAGGATACTTTGATTTCTTTGTCAATATTATTCTGCATGTATTTCACTCATTGTGCAATTATCACAATGAAGAAAAATCCAGAAGAAAGTTGTTCATTTTGGCCCTAGGAGATCTCAGAAGAGAATAAAACCTTGAAACATAGTTTTTAAGGGAATGATATTCCCCTAAATACACACTCTGGTAGAATCCATAATGCATTTTCATGTCTTATCTATAAACATAATGCTATTTCTAAATATTTCAGAATACATATACTAATATAATATCTTTGACAAAAACAATTATCCATTGATATAATAAGATGAAAGAAATGTCACTTCATTGCTGGAGATTTTGCTTAAGTGTTGTAACAGTGTCAGCTGAGCAAGTGGGAGGTCCTCAGTTCCAACTTGATTGCTAAAAATAAAGTTCAGCCTTATCAGTTAGGCATTGGTGGCTCATGACTGTAATACTAATCAACCAGAAGGTGGAAAAGTGAAAGATTGTAGCTCAGAGTCTGTACAGGCAGAAAAAAAATCCATAGGACTCTCTTCAATAAACCAACACATGTAGTACCAGAGGCATGACACAAGTAGTAGAGTGTCTGTCGTGAACAAGAAACAAAAACAGAGCTCAAGACTCTGAGTCAAGCCTGGAGACTGACAAAATAAATAATAAAAAATTTTGAACTTCTACTCATGAAATCAATATATGCTGGAAACACAAATAATAAGGTAAAAAGTAATAAGTGACGCTCAGGATTTGAGTAGGGACCCATCATCTCTCACATATCCCTCTGAGATGGCAGAAATATTTCAGTAGGGTTATTTCTTCATTTACAAAGACAGACAAAGAGTTGGGACACCCAATTCTTAATGCACAATGAAACGAAATGGCAACATTCCAAGAGCTAAGAGATGGTAGCTAATTAGCACATTAATTTATATAAATATAATTCTATTTGTTGTTCCCCAGTGTTCTGCCTGAAAAATGCAACGAAATGAATGAACATGAGAAATCACAATGAAATTTACAGTCTAAAAAACAGATACAGAACTAATCCTTAGACTGTATTCCAACTTTTCTGCTGCTACTTCATCCCTATCACTCTCCCATAGAGTCCCTACATGTGCACTTATCATTCTGCAAGTTAATTCTTGTGAAAATTTCACACACAAAAAAATGTACAATCATTTCCTTACACCAAGGTTAGAGCTCCTGTCTCAAGAATTCAGGATCATAACTCAACAGAAAGATGTTCTTTGACTGTTGTCATTGATTTCTTCATCACATGTACTATTTGTAACAAAAATATGATTTTTTCCCATTTAAAAATATTTTCCTTGCTTACAAACTATGTAATTACTTTCAGCCTTTACTAATTTTTAACATTGCCCTAATTTTAAATATATTTTCTTAAGTTCAGGCTAATATACCAAATGAAAAGTGATAGTTAAATATAAGATCAGGGTTCTACTGCCTCAAAAATATTTTATTAAATTCATATTTCACCTTTTGCTGTGCAACAACACAATGCAGGAAGTAATTTCAGGTAAGTTGTTTTTCACGTTGATATATAAATAATTCCATTGGTAAGGAATGCCTACATAAACTTAATGGAAGATTTGGTTACAAACAACTAGTAAGGGGTAAAATTAATTTTATGAAAAACAAATCAAAATTGAAAAAAGAACATGTAATTCATGTAGTAAGTGTAAGTGTGCAATTGTTTTAGCCACATTGTGTATACTTTCTATTTCTTACTGTAAACCAGGTTCATACAAGGTGTTACAATTACCCCAAAGGAATTTTTAAATAATTTAGAAAAATAAAATCTAAGCATTGAATATATTTGTTAATTCACATGTTAAGTTAATATTTGTATTGGAGTATAGCCATGAGTAAGACAGAGTTTATGGCCAAGAAGAACTTGTTACAGTGAAATATCATAAAAAATAGACCTGTAATCGAATGCCTATGTGTTATAATCTCCAGTGAGAATGTCATGAAGGGTACAAGGGAAGGGAAGAAGGATTAGTGAGCAGGTGTTCTAGTATCACCACTGTGGAGAACTTGATGTGCGGTCAGGAACCTCAACAAAGTGAAGAACTCTTCATCCCAGAATACAACAAATGCAAAGTCCCTGAAGTAACAACATGAACATACATTAGAAAATGAAGGAAAGCCAACATTATGAATAAACCAGAGATACAAAGAAGAAGAATGACATGGATCAGAGGGAAGAAGACATTCACCAATCACCTGATAACTTACCCACACACAATGACAACTGACTGCATCCCAAGTGTGCTGGCAAAGATGCATAGAGGCCTATCCATCACGTGCATTTCTAAAATACCTCTCCGAATGCTCAATGGACAGCTGGCAATGGTAAGAATGTTAATTTTGTTTAAGGGAGACTAGATATGATACCAAGGCAAGTATAACTTAAACAAGATGATTCTATCTTGACAAACGAAAGTAATGATTGAAGGGTGAACAATGCTTACAAACAGGATGGATATTTAGCATATAGAAAAGATAGATACTAACAGTGACTTTTTATTTCCTTGTTCTAATACTTCTGTGAATAATGTAAATCCTGGTTTTCTTCCTTTCTATTGGTAATTGCAGTTTGAGCTCTGCTTCTCCCACTTGCTAGACAAGTGCTCTTAACGGGTTGAGTTATACCTCAAGCCCTATTTTCTGATGCTTATTTTCAGATAGAGTCTTGTGTTCTGCTGAGTCTTGTGTGCTTGAACACAGTTCACTTGTGAGGTGAACCAGCAAAAACCACTTCATCCAGCTATTACAAGTGTCTTGCAAACTTGTTCTGCACATTCTGGATATTTTCCTACACCTTTCTACCTAGCTTTTGCAGCTATTATTACAAAATAAGCCACTGGTGTGAGCTATGGTAGAGGAGAAGGTCAGGGTTGAGTGAATGGGTAATTAGGTTCTTTCACCTTTCAATAAGCATTACCATTATTACAACATTACATTATGTGTTCACTGAGTGACTGTTACCGGCTAGATATGAAGAATGTGAGGTCAAAAAAAGCATTGTTTATACAAATGAACAAAAAAACAAATAAAACTAGAAATGTGGTATGATGAAGTTTGTCCAAATAAAATCCTAAGAGAATATCTGAATAAGGCCTTTCAATAGAAATGGAAAATTGATTTATTTATTAAATATTGAGTTATGTATGACTTTTACAAAAACATTAAAATATCAGTTAAGAGCTGAAATTTGTCTAGAATTTTCTTCCTTTAACTATGTATAGAATTGTGAAGCTGGGTAATAGACAAGCAGGGTTCAGAAATTTCGTGTATATTGTTCAAAATTAAGAAAAGTGAAGGAAGGGGTGAGTTGAGAGGGATGGGTAAGAATGTTGAAAGGGTGACATTGCTTAAGATGCCTTCTCTTCATAAATTCCTTTGTTAAATGACAACTCCTTTGTACAACTACTTCATGAGAATAAAAAGTAAATAGAAATAAAGAGTAAAATAGATGAATGTGACATGAACTATTTCCACTGAAGTTAATATGAAAGTGGTGTTTTAAAGATGATTTGAAATTACCAAGAATAATTCTTGGTGGGGAAAGTAGGGAGACAATTGAGTGTCAAAGGACAAAGAGAGCACACACGTGTGCTTGAGAGCTACAGGTTCGCTGGAAGAGGCTCTGGGCTGGCTCTTGCTAAGCAATGTGGCAGTGACCAGATCATGAAGAGATTTGTTAATAAAAGACAGTGGTTCCACTTCTCACGAAAATCTATAGTTGTTACAGAATTTAAATAAAGAAGGGTGTTATAATGAGATAAATTGTATGGGGACCAAATCAAATATTAAAAAAATAATGATAAGTATTTGACAGTCATGATGAGTCAAACAGTAATTCCTAACACGAAAGCACTGATAGCAGAAGGGGAGCAAAGGAGGCTAAGTTCTCCATCTGTGAGGAAGTAGGACAGACATTATGTGGCGCAGGGGAGTGGCAAGCTCTGTTGGGAATGGGTTGTATGAGATTAGTCTGTAGGCAGATTAAGCTTTAGATCCCTTTTGTGCTAGGTTGGAATGTAGTTACAGCTGTCTAACCATAAAATGTAGACAGACAGTCTAACTCTTGACTTCTCTGAGTTATACTTTGCTTGGCATACTGAGTATCTAAACTGTGTCCCCATTTCTTTCATTATAAATTCCCTGATCTTTCTTTTCCCTTTATCCATCAAGTTCAAGTACATATGGCAGGGATTAGCACTAGTCAGATGTGTGCCATATAGCCAGTTGAAAAGGCATATTACAAAAATAGCAATAAAGCTTGTCTCCATGAAAAGAGATTATGGGTAGTTTTTATGTTACTTCTCTGATATTTTGGATTTTTAAATACTTTTTCTAACAAATACAGGTTTATTTTCTAATTAGAAAAAATGTAATTAAAAATAATCTATGATGTGCTCATTCCCCAACAACAGTTTAAAATAAAACATAGATCAGACTTGGATATTTTCAACTACAAATACCAGAAAACTCAATTAAAATTTTTCTAAAGGAAGTTTCTTTTCCACTTAGGAAAAAGATACTCTTGGATTAGGGTAGCTTCCAAATTCAAAATGAGAATAAACTAGATATGTTCTACAATATTAGATGTTTTGTAGTTGTTGTGTAAGCCATGTATAGACTCTTACATATTAAACCTCAATCACTGAAATCTATAAAGTGACAGGCTCTTCATAATCAACCATTGTTCCAGGAGCAATGAGGATGGGAAGAGAGTAAGGAAAGATTCTGATATCTTCAGAAAATTTTGGGACTAATAAGAATGGGCTTAACAGTTTGGAACTCAGCCAACAGGGACCAAGTAAGCATGCAGCCCCACTCAAGTGGTCCACAGGCTTTCACGAAGTGCTGTCAGAAATGCTGAAAACGTCTTAGGACCTGATCCATGCTGAGGATAAGGTGTGCCATTCCATTCCCAGTGCACAGGAAGCAATGGTTGCCGAAGGCTGGAGGAGATGGAGGAGTGCTGAGAAGAGACGGTTTCAAGTCTGTCAAAGCTGCGAGGAGGGCCAGAGAAACGACAAAAGCTTCCCATAAGCCTTTCAGGCCTTCAACCAAACCGACCTACCACTTCAGTCCTCTAAAATGGGGCACGTTGGCATCAGGGCAAGTCTACGAAGGTACATTTGCATTGGAACTGCATTGTAGAGAATGCCAGCAACCCAAACAGTGGGCATTCCTAAGTCACAAGAGGGCTAGAGATGGAGTATTTTCAGAATGGATTGGCGTGGCCTGAGAAAGTTGCACATTCTCCCTCTCTTTCTTCATTGCTGTATTTAGCGATTAATCTGCTCAATTTGTGTTCAAAAATGCTTACAGGAGGCCAGGAAGCACATCAACAATATATGTGTGTATGTGTGTGTGTGGGGGGGGGGGTCTTTTTTAAATAACCATTCTTAAAAGTAACAACGCTTTTCCAGAATCTGGAAGCCTGGCTTCTGGGACACTACCCTTTTGTCAGCGAACCATTGGCAAAGGAAAAGAAACTATTACGCTTAGCCGAATGATATTTATTGTAAAGGGGACGGCTGACTGATTTACTAGTCACCTGTTAACATCTTCTGAAGTGTTTCTGCATGTCCTGGCCAAAATGAATCCTTTCACCTGAAAAGGAAAGGATATAGTTGTTGAATAGAAAATAGGAGCATTTTTTGTAAAGAATATATATACACATACATGCAAAAAGGAATCATTTCATATTTCAACCTCAAAAGAACAAATGGGATCTTAAATTTCAGAATTACATTCCCAGTGATTTCACTATTATCTTTAAATGGCAAATACATTATTTGGTTATTTTCGTTCTGACATTTCATTCTACGATCTGTAGTTGGTTCTTGGTGATATTGAACAGATTCTTTTCTGCTCTCCCAATTTGTTTTGCAGGAAGGAAAGACAAACCTAAAACAAATGAAATGAGAGTAGAGCACAGTGTGACTTTGGTTCTCTTACTCGAATGACCTCAAACAAGTTACTTAATCTTTGCATACCTCACAAGATCTGCCATGTTATATCATTCACATATAACAATGGTGAGAGTTAATGGGTAATCCCTGAACTATGGAAAATCTCCATAACTGCAACCACCATTTTTATTTGTTAGTATATTTACCAAGTTTCCTTGGCATGCACAGAAGCAGTGTTAGAGAAAGTCATGATGAAAATCGCAATGACTGAATCAGAGTTCACATATTGTAGGGAGAACTGCAGTAGCACTGAGACATTTTTCTGGATGTAACCAGGATAAATATAGATGCTAAAGCATCAACAATGAAAGATATGGGATCCTGGGAAAGTATATCCACAGAAGTACACACTTAGTGAGTGAAGGGTATAGCTGAGAGGTGACAATGCACACATCACTTCCATGGTTAATGAAGAATTGTGTACGATGCATTAAATTGGGTCTGGCACTACCTCATTATTTTTCTTTTTCACAAAATGAGCTACACTCTAAGAGTGTGTACATAGACTGAAAATTAAGAGTATGTTCTAAGGTGGATATAACGGCACAAACCTGTAACCCCAGCACTAACCCCAGGTTAGACAATTATGAGTTCAAGATAAGCCTAGGCTGGGCTACACAGTGACACCATGTCTAATAAGGAAGAAGACGAAAAATGAGGAGGAAGAATGGAAAAGGACAAGAAAAAAGATAAAAAGTTCAAAAAGGAGGAGAAAAAAGAGGAAGAATGTTCTAGGAGCTAGAGATGTCGATCAATTGTAGAATGCATGCTTGACATTCATAAAATGCTTGTTTTACACACACACACACACACACACACGCATACTACATATGAATACATTTTTGTAACAAAAACCATTGATGAGTAGCTACAGCCAACCACAGGCTTCCAGTTAATCAGATTATATCCACATAGAATACATATCTCATCACACTTTGCTAAATAAGGAAAATGTTCAGCTATAACCTGCCAAACTCTTTCTGAAGCTACTTCTACATCGCTTGCTGGAGCTCCTGTTCTGAGTGTTGCTCAATTCTGAATCATTCTTTCCTTGATAAACTCTATTTGTCCACTGGAAAGCAGATATTATTAAGCCACCATGGGCAATATGAAACCACTAAACAATACATTAATAATTCTAATGTCACTTGCAAAGATTCATTATGACAATGAAGGGTTCAGAGGGACACTGGAAAGGAGTTAGTGGGCACAGAAGTTGTCAGATAGTCTGGATTGCAAGTCATGAAGGTCAAAGCCAAGGCCATTAGGAAAAGCTGGACAAAGGTGGCAGGTGGGAACATGCTATGGAAAAACTCAGTTTGTAAGTTAAAGGTCACCTTGAAGGTTATTCACAGTGAAGTTTAGCCTTAAAATGTTGAAAACTTTTGGTGATTTTAAATATAAACAGAAAGCTGAAAAATAGTAAATAACTTTTTAAAATTAGGTATTCTATAAATTGTGCTTAGATTATTATGAAAATCATTTGGAAGAGTATTTCTGGTAGGCAATAGGTATTGTTAAAATACTTAAAACCAGCCTGAGTGTTTAAGCAAGATAAATATTTCTTTCCAGAATCAAATAACCATTTTACATACTTTATTAACTTAATTAAGAAGTGGTAAACCATACCCTTTTTTTTCCTATCATATTCCTTCTCATGGTTTTACCACTGCTATCACTGTATCTGATCCTAGTACCCTGGATACCGTATATACATATATTGGAACGAGGGAAGGGAAAGTGAATATCAAATTGAAGAGACAAGGGATAAAAAGACAAACCATTCCAAAAACAGTACTTACAAAACCATTTTGTGTAAACCAACTGAACAACTCATGGGAGGGAGAGGAAAAGGGGGAGGGGGAGGCAGGGGGTGGGAAATGAGGGAGGAGGTAACAAGTTGGATAAGAAATGTACTCACTGCCTTACATATGAAACTTTAACCCTTCTGTACTTCACCTTGACAATAAAGAAGAAAAAATGCTACAAAAAAGTGGTTTGGGTAAGCAAATTTTGTTAAAATACAATGCATTCTGCCAGATACCAGTGGTTCATGCCTGTAACCCTCGCTACTCAGGAGGCTGAGACATGAGGATCACAGTTCAAAGCCAGCTTGGGCAGGAAAGTCCATGAGACTCTTATGTCCAATTAACAACCAGAAAACCGGAAGTGGGAATGATGCTAAGTGAAATGAACTCCATGTTATGGAAACGATTGTTATATCACAGTTGTAACTACTTTCAACGTCCCATGTGTATCTGTAGCTTCTATTACTGATGATGTTCTTGTATCACCTTCCAGTGGTTGTACCTACACTATCTCTGTAATCTTATCTGAGTATTTTGGAAACCGTGAATACTGGTATTAGAAGTAGGAAATTGAAAGGGAATACCAAAATTGATTTTTTTTCAAATTTTTATTATCAAACTGATGTACAGAAAAGTTACAGTTTCATACGTTAGGCACTGGATACATTTCTTGTACAGTTTGTTACCTTGTCCCTCATACCCCCCTCCCTCCTCCCTCTTTCCTTCCCCCCCCCAGGTGTTCAGTTCACTTACACCAAACAGTTTTGCAAGTATTGCTTTTGTAGTTGTTTGTCTTTTTTTTTTACCCTGTGTCTCTCAAATTTGGTATTCCCTTTCAATTTCCTACTTCCAATACCCGTATACACGGTTTCCAATATACTCAGATAAGATTACAGAGATAGTGTGAGAGACACAGGGTAAAAAAAGACAAACAACTACAAAAGCAATACTTGCAAAACGGTTGGTGAAAGTGAACTGAACACCTCATGGGGGGAAAGGGAAAGGGGGAGGATGAGGGACAAGGTAACAAACAGTACAATAAATGTATCCAATGCCTAACATATGAAACTGTAACCTCTCTGTATATCAGTTTGATAATAAAAATTTGAAAAAAGAAAACCGGAAGTGGCACTGTGGCTCAAGTGAGCTGAAGAGCTCAGGGACAGCACCCAGGCCCAGAGTTCAAGCCCCTTGACCAACCCCCTCCCCCACAAAAAAATCAATCCTATCTTCGATAAATTACTTTAAGCTACAAATCAGTACATTTTGAAATATCTATCCTTAATCTCTGTTAGCAAAACCTAAATATATTAATTTTTATGATTTCTGTAAGTGTGATATGCAGAGGGGTTACAGTCACATGAGTCAGGATTTTGGACAGTGTTACCCCTTCCTCCAAACTCTTCCAGGTTTTCCTTCCCATCCCACCCACAAAGTCTTCAATATTTTGTATTTATTTCTCTGGAAATGTGACACCTTTAGCTTTATATTGTGGCCACTATCTTTTTTTATTAATTGATTTATTGTCACAGTGATGTACACAGAGGTTACGGTTTCATACATAAGGTACTGAGTACCTTTCTTATCCAACTTGTTACCTCCTCCCTCATGTTTTTTCCACCTTCCTCCATCCCCATTCCCCCCCCCCACTTGACTTGTACAGTGGATTTACAGCATATAGTTTTGTAAGTATTGCTGATACACTGGTTCACCTTTTACCCTTTTTCTTTCCATTTTGATATTCCCCTTCCCTTCCCCACTTCCAATAAACCTATATACAATACCCAGGGTACCAAAATCAGTAACAGGGGTAAAATCCTGGGAAAGATAGACAGAAGAAAATGATTTCACATAGTATGTTGAAAATAACAACAATGATAAACCACTTATTTCCATAACTTGTAGTTCGTTTCTTTTAGCATCATCTTATGTGTTCATATGGACGTAGCTGTTGAGGTATTGTGACCTTCTAGGACTATCCTAGACATGTGCTAACTTTTATAATAAATCTCACCACATGTATTCCTGTGAGATATAAAATGGCAATCTTTATTGGTCTCTATTCCTCTTCTATTCAATAAAAACCACCTGTGACTATAAGCTAAATTTTAGTCAGGTTTTGATGATTAACATAGAAAATTATATATTGAACAATCACATATTGTGACTTTCGTAATGTAGTCATTCTCCAGTTTTGTTTATTGAAGGAGCAATTAGAGTTTGAAAAGTTCTGGTTTCAGATTTGTGACTTGTTTGCTTCTTTGGTGATTTGATTTGAGAGTTTTCAGTGTACTTCTACATATCCCTTAACTGGAATTCTGGCTTCTGGATCTACTTAATGTAAAGGATACTGTGTGAATCGGTACAAAAAATAAGTGACCATTCTTCTGTTGTTGTTTTATTAAATTTTATAACTAAGTCCATAGACTTCCTTTAGATACCTCACTAGTTTTCGATAATAAATAATTTCCAAGTCTCCTCATTGCCTGGCAATTCCACTTCCTTGGATTAACTGAAATCTTCCCGATCCTTGCAAAATATACTAGGCAGCAAAAGGACTTCATTCACTTGCTGTAATTTCCTCTTTGCTCTATTTTTTCATACACAGCAAAACAAATGCTATCCATTTGATGTGGAATAATTAAACATGCCATTTGGATGCTCATATCTTAGGAGCAAATCAACTACAAGTTACTTCCCTCTGCCAACTGCAGTGTTTTAGAAGGCTTCTTCTATCTTCTTTCTAAAGCCCACTTAACCCTTCAAAATCAACCATATAAACACCAAAATAAATGTTTTGTAGTTGGGATTATCTCTACAAAGGTATACACACCACTGTAATAACCATGTCAAAGTAAGAACAAGTTGCACTTATCAACTGACTTGCTGCGTGGTTACCCCTCCGTACAATTATTTAAAAATAACAAAAACATAAATTCAAAAATGAACAAATTTTAAGATGATTTTTATGCATTCATGAGATCAAAAATGCTTATTTTAATGTTGGCTTTTGGTAGGAGCTATTAGTTATTTCAACAATCCATTCTTGCTTCCTCATCTGAGACATCAATTGGGCTTGTATCCTGGAGTATGTTCGTGTGCCTGCCAAAACCACAACTCAAGCCCAGTGTCTGGATTTTGTGTTAGATGCTCTAAACGCTACTGAATACCAGAACTACAAAATCCATGCAAATCTCTATTTGAAGGGCATTCACAGTTTATTAACTTGCAGCCTGCTTTTCTTTCTCTGTGAGCACTGAGCACTGCCTCTTCCCCCATTCAGACTGGACCCCAGGATCCTGGCACATTTTTTATCCAAGAGTGTCAATTCCCATTTGGCCAATGGAGTGCTGCCCTGGAATCTCCATCTCTGGCCACAGTTGTGTTTATCCTTAGCATCTGGTTTCAGTTATCTCTTTTGTGCCATGTTGGACTGCATTCTAGTTGTTTCATTTATTCAGTCTCTCATTCCAGGATGGTGAACCAGGCCACAGAGCAATGGCATAATGTGGCAAAGCCCAGCCTCGTTCCTCACCCTGTGGCACTTAATTACTACACTTTGTTTGCCAACTATTCCTTGGCATCTAATTTAATTTGGGGACCTGCCTAAGCATTTAATTGAACTTGGAGAACGCCTTTCAAATATTTATGCCCTCTTTCTCTTTCTCCCCTGCCACACCGTAATCACTGCATTTCAGGTTAGATCAAATTCACTTTCTTTTTCATTATGAAATGCTTGCCACTCCTTTCTTTCCTGTTAAATATATTACCTCACCTCCCTGATCCTAATAAGATTTTATTTTAAAAGAATACAGTATGTTCTCTTTTCTTCTAAACCTGTCTGGCCTTATTATAGGAAAAGAATTTTATACTTCCTCCATCCATAAAGTTTTTATTCCCTCATTTTGCTCAAGTGTATCTCACCCTTTTGATGATTTTCTTGTATAAAAATAGCCATCACAAAGAAAGTCCAATGGATTTATTATATTTATCACAGCCATACAAGCTTTGATAGTCCCATCTCTGAGCATAAGAATACTTACTCAGTTATGTTACTGTCTGAGTGGCATTTAATGAGCTTTTGCATGCCACCAGCATCTATATTTCTTGATGCCTCATACTTCCTTTTTCAATTTATCATTTTTTGCCTGATTTTATGTTTGGCAACTAGCCCCAATTTCCAAGATATTGTTTTTAACTAGTCTTCGCTTTCAAACTCCATTTCTGTTTGCACTTGGCCTTCTGTAACTTCTACCAGTTAAACCCCAGTGCTAGAAGAATCCAATAGTATACTTGCTTCTCTTTTAGTGCCAGTATGAGCTTGAACTCAGGGCCTAAGAAATGTCCATTAGCTTTTCTGCTCAAGGCTTACATTCTACATTCCACTGGTGCCACAGATCCACTAGGGGTGTTTTGTGGTTAGTTGAGGAAAAAGAGTCTTATGGACTTTCCTGCCCAAGGTTGGCTTCAAACCTCCATCTTAGCCCCTGAGTACCTAGGATTACAGAGTTAATTGCAAGTGCCAGGCTTGATTGTGTTATTACTGAAATTATGAATGGATGGTTTACTTACTCATGGTATTTATTCTGGCTTCTGCATCCCTATGGGATGTCACTGTCATCGACCTACACTGTTCATCCTCCGTCTTTCCCGCTTTCACTTCCTCCACCTACCTTTTAAAGACATTGGTCATAGGAGAGCTCTGTGTTTAGCCTTTTGAGGGATCTCCATACTGTTTTTCCAGAGTGGCTGAACCAGCTTACATTCCCACCAACAATGAAGTAGGGTTCCCTTTTGGCCACATCCCTTCCAACATTTGTCATTGTTAGTTTTCTTGATATATGACATTCTTACTGGGGTGAGATGGAATCTCAATGTTGTTTTGATTTGCATTTCTTTTATGTCCAGTGATAAAGAGCACTTTTTAATGTGTCTCTTGGCCATTCTCATTTCCTCTTCAGGGAAGTCTCTTTTTAGGTCTTTAGCCCACTTGTTGAGAAGGCTGTTGGTTCTTTGCGGTTTTGTTTTGAAGGAATTAATTTTTTTTTTAGTTCTGCATATATTTTAGATATGCGGCCTTTGTCCGTTGTATGGCTGGTAAAGATATTCTCTCAATCTGTGGGCTTTCTGTTTATCTTGCAAGCTATGTCCTGCAGTTTGATGCAGTCCCATTTGTCCATCCTTTCTTTGATTTGTAGCATTTCTGGGTCTCAAACAAGAACACACTAAAGCCACCAGCACAGCAATGTTCATTCGCAGCACAATTTGTCATAGCTAAAATATGGAACCAACTCAGATGCCCCTCAGTAGACGAATGGATCAGGAAAATGTGGTACATATACACAACGGAATTTTATGCCTCTATCAGAAAGAATGACATTGCCCCATTCATAAGGAAATGGAAGGACTTGGAAAAAATTATACTAAGTGAAGTGAGCCAGACCCAAAGAAACATGGACTCTATGGTCTCACTCATAGGGAATAATTAGCACAGGTTTAGGCTAGTCACAGCAGAGGATCACAAAAGTCTAATAGCTATGCTCTTATGAATGCATAAAATGATGCTAAGTGAAATGAACTCCATGTTATGGAAATGACTTATATTACTGTTGTAATTACTCTCAACGTGCCATGTGAAACCGTAGCTTCTATTGTTGATGATTCTCTTGTATCCCCTTCCTGTTGTTGTACCCGCACTATCACTGTATCTTATCTGAGTACACTGGATACTGTGTATACTGGTGTATTAGAACTAGGGAAGTGAAAGGGAATACCAAAATTGAGAGACAAAGGATAAAGAGACAAACTACTCCAAAAGCAACACTTGCAAAACCATTTGATGTAAACCAACTGAACAACTCATGGGGGGAGAGGGGAAGGGGGAGGGGGAGGGTGGAATGAGGGAGGAGGTAACAAACAGTACAAGAAATGTACCTAGGCCTAATGTATGAAACTGTAACTTCTCTGTACATCCCTTGGACAATGAATAAGAAAAAAAAAAAGACATTGGTCAACTCCCAAAGCTTCAGCCAATGTTTTCTATCTGATGGCACTGAAAACTTTCCCTATCAATGTTAGCTTACAGGTGGGAGCTTTATTTAGAGCACCCATAGAAATTTCAAAAAGCATGCTCTGAGGGAAAGCATTGCAAATTAAATAAACTATCCAGTAATACTTTCAGTAATTATAATAATACAATAAAGTATTGAGAAGTTGGGCACTGGTGACTCACTCCTGTAATCCTAGCTTCTCAGAAGGCTAAGATGGAGCTTTGAAGCCAACCTGAGGCATGAAACTCCATGAGACTTGTTTCAAACTAAGCACAAAAAGCCCAAAGTGGAGCTGTGGCCCACATGGTAGAATGCTGGCCCTGAGCAGAAAAGTTAGGCTCTGAGTTCAAGCCCAAAGTGGCACCACAAAAAGAACAACGTGTTCAAATCACTTCTCATTTGGGAAAGAGTAAAACTGAATCTCAACCTTGCCCCTCACACTTAACAACAATTATCACAGTCCCTTGCCAAAGTAGTATGATTAATTTATAAAAATTAATGCTTAAAATGTTTGTAAATAGAGTCTAAAGAAAACCTTTCTATTTGACAACCCTTGGAAACAAAATTGTAGCTGAAAAAGTAATTACATAAAAACTTTATAGGCAGATTCAGGCAAACAAGAACCAAAACAACAAATGACATAATGATGTTCTTTCAGCACTATTTATAAAAGTGAGAACTTAAAAGCAGTTTTTATATCATGTATGTGGGAATGAAGAATGCACAATCTGGGCTGGGAATATGGCCTAGTGATAGAGTGCCTGCTTCGTATATATGAAGCCCTGGGTTCAATTCCTCAACACCCCACATATAGAAAAAGCCAGAGGTGGCACTGTGGTTTAAGTGGTAGAGTGCTAGCCTTGAGCAAAAAGAAGCCAGGGACAGTGCTCAGGCCCTGTGTTCAAGCCCCAGGACAGGCAAAAAAAAAAAAAAAAGAATGCACAATCTCTCTCTCTATATATATATCATGATTACAATCAAGACCAAAGTTTCAGTATTTAACATTGAAAGACAGCCACACAAATTATTGTGGTGCCACAAAAGGTCTATCGGTACAGTTCTACTAGACCAGTACATATGTGAATGTGGGCATAAGTATGCATACACTCTTATCAGCAAACATACTTGCAACTACAGGAAAGTTTCAGGAATCCTGATTGATATTTTGAGTGAATAAATTATTTCATCCTCTACTTGAACATATTTCATGTGACAAGCACTGTTTTCTGGTCTGGGATACACAATGATACCAACTTTCTCATGATATTACACAGAAATAATTTCAGGGAATTTGGCAGCCTACCTGAATAAGGTAAGTTGGGCAGTGAAAGTATAAGAACCCGAAAACATTAGTCTCTAGTTCTGTCTTTGTACCACCATATAACAGCTGATCCTAAATAGAAAAATCATCTTTTCCAACCAGTAATTTTTGACCTTTCCTATGGCAAACTTGGAGAATAATTGAGATTAATCTACTCATGAAGATGTTGAAATGGATCTTGAGTTCCCTTTCTTACCACTGCGAAACTGATAAAGGAAGTGCGTTCCATCGATTTATCTGCAGCCAAGCCAGGGTGTAGCCGCTGCTCTCTGCTTCCAAGGTTGTGTTCTCTGTTCAACATGGGTACCTAAAACGGACTGAGCAGAGCACAAGGCATTTGAAACCAGGTAAGAATCCACCTCAAAAGTTGAGGACTGCTATTGAAAATGATCTTTTCTTCCCAGGCCTGTGATTCAATTCACTCCCTGGACCACCAACTCCCAGAGATAGGCCTGATTCAAACAAGGGGGTCTGGAGAGAATGAGAAGAGACACATGAGGGGAGGGAAGCTTCTGCTAGTCACGTCTTAAACAGAGGGGAAGAGCAAGGGATTTCTATGACTACTTGTAAAAGGTGACCCAGTGAAGAGTCTTATTTCACAGACAGACATCCTTTGAAATAGGTAGTAATTCAAATTAAAGCTAGAACAGATCCATTTCGACACAAATATTACAAATTTTGCAATTATAAGCATAAGAGTCTTAAAACATCAAGAGGGAGTGATTTAACATGCATTAAAAACTCATTTGTGGGGGCTCAGAATGTGGCTTAGCGGTAGAGTGCTTGCCTCGTATACATGAAGCCCTGGGTTCGATTCCTCAGCACCACATATATAGAAAAAGCCAGAAGTGGCTCTGTGGCTCAAGTGGTAGAGTGCTAGCTTTGAGCAAAAAGAAGCCAGAGACAGTGCTCAGGCCCTAAGTTCAAGCCCCAGGACTGGCAAGCAAGCCAGCAAGCAATGAATAATTAAGCTAATTAATTAATTGATTTTTAAAAATAACAAATAAATTAAAAAATAAAACACATTTGGATATTTTAAGAACATTTTCTGAAATTCTAATCCCTATAACAGTTGGCCTGGTTAATAAATTATGTTGGTGAGAAGACAACATAAAGCATCTGAGAATTAAATTACAAAACACAAATATACTTCAATGTGCTTTAAGAGTGACTTACACAATTACATAAAAATTCTCTGGGGAAAAAAACAAGGAATCTAGGTCAAATTTCTTATCTGCATGATATTTCATTTTTTTTAAGTAATGCCACAGATTCTTCCAGTCCAAGGTTTTCTTGCGTGTGTCTGTTACACTTCTTCACACAAAAGATGTCTAATTTCAAGCCAGTGTTAACAAATGATAATTCTATAATTTGTAGAAATTTACTAGAAACAAAATGTATGTGCAATAGTTCTAGTCTCTTTGGATTCTGTTTGCACACAAGTTCTACTGGGTTGTTTTATAGACTGTTAGGCCTTCAGTGAGCTAACAAGCACTGTTGTGAGCAAATTCTTTACACAACACATGTTCCATTGTCTGACTAGGTTTTTTACAATCCTGCTTACTTTTTATAAGATGATATTTGCTATAACAGTATCTAATAGGGGAAGTATAAATATATATGGTCAAGATTCAATGTTGAAACGACCATTGTGTGAACTATTTCAATATATGATCCGTTATTTAAGAACTATGTAAGCATCTCCTAAGGCCTGAGGTTTTCTGCAGATTTGACAATGAGTTCTAAATGTATATATTAGAAAATAATTATATTGAATAAGTTACTCATAATTAAATGAGTAGATTTCACTCTTTCAGACATAAATGTCATGTGGGCACTGTCACAATAAATATTCAAAAATGTTTTGAACAACTAGAATGGATCATTCTGCAATGTATTAGAAGAGGAAAGATATTCATAACAAGAATAAATGTCATGAATTATATATTTTTATGTTAGTATACACATATATATGTATGTGTGAGCAGATTAAAAGTTCTGTTTTTAAATTTTATTTATCATGGGATTATGTATAGCCAATAACTATACCATGAAATATGAATTAATATCTTGGTTTACTATTGACTTGGGTCATTTCTGTTACAACCAGGGACAATGTATGCTTGTCTAAGCATGTTATGCAAATTATTAGCATAAAAAGATTTTTAACACGTAAAACATGTCAATTCTTACACTGTATAATAGCAATTCTTACATTCAATATTCATTTAGTCCAACAAGGCTTATGCAGCCTTTCTTCATGGAGCCATTTTATATGTGCTTTGAAAAGTGAATCATGCACAATGCCTGGAAGATATTGGAATTCTGTCGTGAACATTTTTTTTTCTCTGAACTGTGGCACAGACTAATTCTGACTGTTGATAAAATTGTGCATGTGAGTGACTTAAGGTGCAAGGTGAGTTTGTCTATTCAAGATATTTGAAGGAGAAATATGTTAACATATAAGCAAATTTCTCTTAGCTCATTTTAGACTCCATCACATGGACAAAGACGAGAATTTATACCAGACATTTTTCAGCATCCTTCTGGGAATCATAATATCACTTTCTTCAAAAGACAGTCATACATTGCCTGTGTTCTGGGAGACTTTGCAAGACTGTCCTGAACACAACACACAATCCCTGTCTCTAAAAGGTACTTTACTAAACAAGCTTTATTACAAAGCAGAAAATTATGACTATCATTTCTGTAATCTGCGGTTCTGCATTGTCAAATGTCTTCTTTCCTTAAAAGAAGGTCCCTAGTAATCAAGCTTGTAGCAAAATGAGATCTCCCTTTTACAAAAAAAAAAGAGTAGCATATTTCATTTATGAGGGAAGCAATATAAAAATGGTAGTGAGATAGCAGTATGACTTTCAGTCATTTGCAAATGCAAAGGGTCCTGCAATAGCTGGAAATAGGGCCTCACAGAATCCAGCTTGTCAGTTTGAACAATCATGTGAGCATGGGCCAGATGGACCGCTGAATCCTTTCTTTTTTAATTACATATTTTATTTCTTTACTCTAAATAATGTTAAAATTTATTTTAATTGTGGTAAAGTAAACACAGGCTTGTTTTACAAAACAAATTAAGGCTGCAAGCACTGAACTATTTAAGAAAGAAAGGTAGCTCTTATAAGTTGAATTAAAATTCTTTTGCTCATTTTAACAAAAAACAATAGATTTTAATGGCTGTATTTTGCTTATACCAATCATTATGTTTATCAGAGTTGATAGACCAACTGTCCTTTCAATTTTATAGAGGCACACAAAAATACTGATTAGTCAAATTTGAATAATCAACTGGGCATCCTTATTTCTCTGTTGGTGCATATAGATTCTTCATTTTTTTCATGTTTTGATCCTAAATATAGTCTTTTCTTATCTATGCACTGCAGCATGAATTAATCCAAACTAAAATTATTTTTACTCTCACTTGCTCATATAACATAAGAATATCTCTATTTTTAAATTAACATTTCTTTCTTCTGTCATAATTACGTCCTCATTTTATAAAAGAATGAAGATTTAACTAAAGCCCTAACTAAACTGACCAAAGATTACAAATAATGACTTTTTACTATGCACAAATCTTTTGTAATTAGAAAGAGAATAAAATAGTCTTAATGAATAAATTGCATTTAAGATATAAGCACTGAATATTTACCACAAATCCCTTTATGCTTGTACATTAGTGGGGGGAAAACAAAGGAAAACAAAACAAATAAATATGCTTTGCTCAGAAGAAACTTTTTATTTTGGGTACAAATTAATGGTATAAAACATGTAATTCAGAAAAAGTAACACACACACATGCATAATCATTTTAGTTACTTAAAACTAAAATTCTTTAACAGAAATAATTTTAAGTAGTGCGATGGGAATTACCATATTTTGTACTTAAAATTATTTCAGATAAATAGCTAACCAAAAATGATTTCTGTATCCTATTCAAAAAGCATAAGTTTGTGTTCTTAAGTAAAATTCATTTTAGTAGTTTCATACTATATAGCAATGCTGATATGTGATAATTTCCTGCCAGAAACAATTCTGTTATAGTGATTTTAATGGACTGGCTCTGAGTACAAATGAGGTTGATGAAAGAACTTATTTTAATATCTTCACTTTAAACAAACCCCTATGCCTTATAACACTAAACTGTGAAAATCCATTTTTAATTTCTTTAAAACTGATAAGCTTTCTTGCCCTTCCCCAATTTCATATTTAATCAAATCCACAACCTGACCACTAAAGGGAAAATGCCAGGAATATTTACATAACATAATAATACAATAGCATCAACTATGAATGGCTAGCACTAAACCAACACTAGTCTTAACTCCTTTATATTACTCTTGACCTCTTCAATGAACAGCCATTTTTTTCTCTGCAACCATGAATAACATTCAGTTCTGTTTGAAAACTACTGAATGAGAACTCCAAAAAGAAAAAAATAAACACCACACACACACACACACACACACACACACACACACACATACACACACACACACATTTTGGAGTGCATTCAATATTTTCATTATTGCTATGCATTCTTCTTATTTTTCATTAAGCAAGAAAGCTTCCATTTTAACCCACAATGTTGAGTATTATCCACATATTAAGCACTTAAGAGACAGCATGAAGAAATTGTGATACTATTACATAAACGTGAAACATGCAGTGGTGAAACAAGACCAGTGAAAGCAGTGTGGCAAAACCAATGGGTTTAAGCAATTCCCTTCCCTCAGGTTGTATAAAACCTCAAGGTCTGCCTCAGGCACAAAGGAGAAGCCTGCCTGGAAAATCAGGTCTGAAGGGAGACTCCATGCTTACTGCAAGAGGATACCGGCTTGCACTGTAAGACGTTGGAGTCTTCAGAGCAGTGGTGTGCACACCGGCCACTCTGCAGGCTTACAGAAGAATTAAACATGGTGGGGGAGAGGCAGAGTTTAGGATGGTGTGTGTGCATGTGTGTGTGTGTGTGTGTGTGTGTGTCTGTGTGTGTGTGTGTGCATGTTTTAAGAAGAGTCCTCACAATAGTTAAAAAGCAACTCATACTATTAGTTGTATGTTATAATTATCCATGTTCCTTCAATGAGGAACTCTGGGACAATTATCTAAGAGTTCCTTGGTTCACAGTGCCTATTTTATCGAGGGATTCCCACTTCTTTATTTCCTGCAAGTCACTCACATGGAAGACATTCAGCGTCCTTTGTCCTTCCAAAGAGCCTTCATTTCAGTACCAGTGTTTATTTTGATTTCTTTATCTTTCTTTATTTTATTTCTTTATCTTTATTTCTCCTTTAAATTGTTTTGAATGTTCAGATCTGAAAAAGTCTTCTCTTTAGAAATTACTACACTTCACTTTGAAACTTATCAGTTAGTGTTACTTTATAGCTCATTTCCTTCAGCAAGCCAGCTACCGTGTCACAGTTGTCCATTGCATATCCTGTACTTCCTTACACCTGCAAGGTCTGATTTCCAATATCTGTCTTGTAGATCCAGCAATGCCTTTACACTGTGCCATAAAATGTACCTAATGAGACTGAATTTTTTCTTCTCGTCCATGTCATTCTCTAGTGAATCTATCAGTTTATCATCGGTTTAATTTTTGTAATGTAGCCTACTAATTTATTTGTTTTCTTTTATTTTTAGTGTCAAGGTATGTACAGAGTAGTTATGAGTACATTTCTTGTTGTCTTGTAAGTAATGAGTACATTTCTTGTTGTCTTGTAAGTAATGAGTACATTTCTTGTTGTCTGTAAGTATTGCTGTTGCATTGGTTTCCCTTTTACCCTTTGTCTCACCATTTTGATATTAAGTTCTAGCAGAAAATCACAGTATCTCAATAGCCATGTACATATGATCCCAAAGGATGATGCTAAGCAAAATGACTCCAAATTATGGAAACAAGTGGTTTATTATTGTTGTTGTTATCTTTAACTTACTATGTGAAATTATTTGTTTTCTTTTGGCTCTCTTCCCCATGGTTTAAGCCCGGTCGTCACTGTATTTGGTTTTGGTACCTTGAGTGTTGTACATATGTTAGTCTCATTGTATCTTCACAAAGAATCTGTAGAGCAGGTTTGTTCTTTGAAAAGATAAATAATAGTAAGAAACCTCTGACTAAGCTGACAATAAAAAAAGGCAAAAGACCTAAATTAATAAAATTAGAGGTGAAACAAAATAAAAAATTTTAAAGCTCAAAAAACAATTAGAGGTGAAAATCAAGATGTCAGGACACACAGTAATGAAATCCACATGTTTATGGGAGAATACTTTAAAAACATACACTCAAACTGGAAAAAATATTAAAATATATAAAAGGATGGATTTCTAGATATTATTGACCTATAAAAATTGAACTAAGAGGATGTAAACAATTTCAGCAGATCTATAGCAAGCAAAGAGATTGGGGTTGTAATAGCCTCCAAGTAACGAACAAAACCCAGTGGATCCACATCTGAATTCTAATGAAGCTTTAAATGAACTTTCAAAATTATTTTCCTTTCTTTTATTTACTTTATTTATTACCTTCAAGTACTTGTAAAGAGGACTTTCAATTTAACATGTCAGTCTGTGAGTACAATGCACCTTTGACCATTCTCCACTATCTCTCCCAATCTCATCCACCCCCCCTTAATTTTCCTAGACCTGTTTTCACATGTACGTATTGAATATTATCACTGCATTTGCCCATCCAGCTCTTCATTCATCTAGGCCTCGCCCCTCGACCTCACCTTTCCTGACACCTCAAGTTCCAGCTACGTGGGATTCATTTTGTCAGACTGTAGGCTTGTTATTGAAAGGGGTTACACCACTGGGATTCGCCCAAGGAGGGACCATAGCCATCGGTGCTATAGCCACCTTGCCCAGGGATTCAGCCTGCATGCCAGGGGCAAAGGCCGCAGTCACGCTGGCTTTAATGGAACCATACAAATATGATTCAACCTATGGAAACCGTACGTGCGGTATAGTACATAAACAGAGTCTAATACAAAATCTTGTGGCCAACTCAATTGACACAACCTTTGACAAAATGTAACATCCATTTTTAACAAGATCTCTAAATAAATTAGGAATAGAGAAATGAATCGAATGCAAAAATGGTGGTATACAAAAAATACAGTCAATATCACATTAAATGGGGAAATTTTAAATCATTTCTTCTAAATTCTTACTCACTAGAATATTAGAATTAGCCAAAGTAGTGTGGAAGGGTAGAAATGGGATTTAACTGGAGAAGTCTAATGATCTTGGTTTGGTCTTCTAAACATACTTATTTAATAATCTACAATTATTTTCTACTAACTCTAAAATTCTGTAAAAGTTTGTACACTACTAAGGAAATAAGTCTTTTGTTAAGAATCTGTCTGAGGTTGCCAATGAAATGAAAAGGAACATAAGGGGATATTTTGAAAACCTGTATTAATGTAAATGCAACACATTTCTAGATGTAACTGATCTGCCAAAACAATACAAAGAACACATGAATCAATGAATTATATCTATAACAAGTCATGCTTTTAAAAAAAAGCAACGTTCAAGACCTAACAGATTTATTGTAAAATTATAACAATTTTATTTATTTATTTATTTATTTATTATAGCCTTCCTGGGGCTTGGACTCAGGGTCTGAGCACTGTCCCTGGCTTCCTTTCTTGCTCAAGGCTAGCACTTGGCCACTTGAGCCATAGCACCTCTTCTGGCCGTTTTCTATATATGTGATACTGGGGAATCAAACCCAGGGCTTCATGTATATGAGCCAAGCTCTCTTGCCACTAGGCCATATCCCAGCCCAATTATAGCAATCTATAAAGAATGAACAGCAACCCTCCCTCAATTTTTCCATGATGTAGAAAAAGAAAGAACAATAATAAATTCTATGAAACCGGTATCACATTCATTTTAAAACCAGACATGGACACACACACACACACACACAAAGAATTATAGACTTAATCTCTGATGAAAAAAAAAACCCCAAATCAATAAAATATCTGCAAGTCAAATTCAGCAACCAAATTAAAAAAATTGTACCCCATGACCAACCCAGTTCACTCTAATGCAAAGATGCAAAGGTGGTTCAACAAACACAGAATATAAAAAGGAAGCAAGTAAAGGAATCACATGAGCATCTGAATTGATAAAGAAAAGACCTCTAACAAAATTCAACTTTTTTTCATGAAAAAAGCTCTGACAAAACTAAGAATAGAAGAAATGTACTTCAACATAATAAAAAGCTATCCATATTCATATTAAATGGGAAAAACTGCAGTTATTTTCTCTAATGTCAGGAATGAGGACTGGGTGTCCATCTTCCTTATTCTACTCAGTTGTAGTACTGGAATTCAAAGCAATTAAGCTAAGGAAAGAAATAAAAGATATATGAATAGGAAAGAAATAAAAGTATCTCCATCTGCAGATTATATAATCCCATATCTAAATATAATCCTATATCAAAATATACAATATCTTGACTCTTCCACCTCCAGATTTCTAGATCTCATAAGCACCTTTGGTACTAGCAAACTAAAAAAATCAACATAACAAAATCAAGAGCTTTTCTTTAAAGCAACAATAAACAACCTGGGAAAGAAATCAAAAGAATGGTTCCATTCATGAAAGCCTCAGGGAAAAAAAATACATAGGAATAAATGTAACCAAGGAGGTAAAAGACCTCCACTGTGAAAAATATAAAACCCTGAAGAAGGCAATTGAAGAAGATGGAAGATGCCAAAATGCCAATCATAACCTCTACCATCCCAATGCCAGCAAAATCCCACACATACTTTACAGAAATACAAAAATGCACCAAAAAAGAAATCGCAAAATTCATATAAGAACATGAAAGACCCCAAATAGCTAAAATAATCTTGATAAAAAGTTAAAAAATGCTGGAGGTATCAGAATTCTGGACTTCAAATTTTCTTTCTTCTTTCTTTCGTTGTTGTTGTTGTCTTCCACCTGAGCCACAGCAGCACTTTCGGTTTTTAATGGTGGGTAATTGGAGAGAAAAGACTCAAGCACTTTTCTGCCCAGGCTGGCTTTGAACCTTGATCCTCAGTTCTCAGACTCTTGAGTATGTAGTATTATAGGTGTAAGCCACCAGTGCCCAGCTCAAATTACATCTGTTCTCCAGGGTTTCATTTTCTAGAAACTGAGTCCCTACTGTAGAAATGTTGAACTCTACCACATTGTGATGTATGCATGAGAGGTCTAAACCACACAAGCCCCTGTACCACATTCTTAAATTCCAAAAACTGTGAGCCAAATAAACGTCTCATCTTTGTAATGTTACTCCGTCTCCAATAATTTTTTACACTTTTTGTAATAGATTTTTTTTCTTTTCATTTCTTTACTATCAAAGTGATGTACAGAGGGGTTACAGTTTCGTACATAAGGCAGTGAGGACATTTCTTATGTAACTTGTTACCTCCTCCCTCATTTCCCCCCCACTTTTTCCCTCCCCATTTCCCTCCTCTCCCCATGAGTTGTAGAGTTTGTTTATACCATATAGTTTTATAAATATTGCTGTTGCATTGGTTTGTCTTTTTTATCCTTTGTCTCTTGATTTTGATATTTCCTTTTCCTTCCCCAGTTCCAATACACGAATATACAATATCCAGGGTACCAAAATCAGTTATAGTGATATGAGGGGTAAAATCATGGGAAAGAAAGACAAAAGAAAAAGGGTATAGTTTCACATGGTGTGTTGAAAATAACAACAATGATAAACCACTTGTTTCCATAACTTGGAGTGCATTTCGCTTAGCATCATTTGTGTTCATATGGACATAGCTATTTAGCTATTGTGATCTTCTGCTAAGATTATCCCAGGTGTGTATTAATTATTCTCAATGAGGGAAAACATAGAGTCTATGTTTCTTTGGGTCTGGCTCACATCACTTAGTAAGATTTTTTTTTTCTAGCTCAAATGTGTACTTTATTTTTTTTCCTTATTTATTGTCAAAGTGATGTACAGAGAGGTTAGTTTCATATGTTAATCCTCCCACTTCCTTACGAATGGGGCAATGTCATTCTTTCTGAGAGAGGTATAGAATTCCATTTTATATATGTACCACATTTTCCTGATCCATTCATCTACTGAGGGGCATCTGGGTTGGTTCCATATTTTAGTGATAACAATTGTGCTGTAATGAAAATGATGCTGCCATGAACATCGTTGTGCTGGTGGCTTCGGTGTGGTCTTGCTTGTAATCTTTTGGGTAGGTACCCAAAAGTGGGGCTGCTGGGTCATGGGGGAGCTCTATGTTGAACCTTTTGAGGAATCTCCATACTGCTTTCCAGAGGGGTTGAACAAGTTTATTCTTCTACTGACAAGTGGGATTGCATCAAACTGCAGAGCTTCTGCATGATAAAGGACATAGCTTGCAAGGTAAATAGAATGCCCACAATTTGTGAGAAGATCTTTACCGGCCATACAAAGGCCAGACAAAGGCCTCATATCTAAAATATATGCAGAACTCAAAAAATTAAATTCCTCCAGAAAAAAAAAATCCTCCAAGAACCAACGGCCACCTCAAAAAGTGGGCTAAAAATCTAAAAAGAGACTTCTCTGAAAAGGAAACGAGAATGGCCAAGAGACATGTGAAGACTTGCTCAACATCATTGTCTGTAAAAGAAATGCAAATCAAAACAACACTGAGATTCCACCTCACCCCCGTAGAATGTCCATTAGCAAGAAAACTAATAATAACAGGTGCTCAATGGGATGTGGCCAAAATGGAATCCATTATTTTTTAAAACAGAATTTTCTGTTGTTGAGAGTAACATTGGGACAAGCAATTTTACTGTAAAGTGGATCTGTAGAGCTTTGACTGCAAGAAGAGTAAAGGACAATGACAGAAAGAAATTGCCCACAGATTGCTGATAAAGAACCTCTTCAAGGAGATTTGGTCAGGATAGAAACCATGTGGAGGTAGATACATAGGAGGAATTCTAAGGTTAAGGTGTTTAGTAAACATGCACTCTACTCCTTTAGCCATGCCCACAAACCTTTTGGTTTTTCCTGATAAAGGGCTTGAACTCAGCACCTCATTTTAGTTGGCTTACTTGCTCAGCTGGTACTCCTTGAATCCTTCCCCTAGGCTGTCCTTTTTTCTGGTTAATTGAAAATGGAATCTTGAAAGCTTTCCTGAGCTTTGTTTAACTGCAATCTTCTGGTCCGAGTGTCCTGAAAAGCTTAGAGATGTGACCTCTATTTTGTTTCTGATAGAGTCAGACTAACTTTGCCCAGGCTGGTCTCAAATTTTCAATCCTCCTAGGATTTGTAAATGTGTGCTTGGGCTATCTTTTTACTTCTTTGTGTGTGCCAGTCCTAAGGCTTGAACTCAGGGCCTGGGTACTATCTTTGAGCATTCTGCTCTACTACTTGAGCCACAAATCCAGATATGGATTTTCTGGTAATTTATTATAGTATCACAACTTTTCTACTGGGGCTGCATTTGAACCATGATCCTCAGATCTCAGCCTTCTGAGTAGTGAGGATTACAGGTGTGTGCCACCAGCAGCCAGCTCTATGAGCTTCTTTATGCATTCTGTGTTCCTCTTTTCTCCTTTCCTTCTTTTTTTTTTTTTTTTGGCCAGTCCTGGGCCTTGCACTGAGGGCCTGAGCACTGTCCCTGGCTTCTTTTTTGCTCAAGGCTAGCACTCTGCCACTTGAGCCACAGCGCCCCTTCTGGCCATTTTCTATATATGTGGTGCTGGGGAATCGAACCCAGGGCCTCATGTATATGAGGCAGGCACTCTTGCCACTAGGCCATATCCCCAGCCCCTCTCCTTTCCTTCTTTACCGCTTTCACTAGCTTTTTTTCTCAATTATTTCTGTTTAAAAATATATTGTAAAAGTGATGTACAGAGGGTTACAGTTACATAAGTCAGGTCATGAGTACATTTCTTTTTGAACAATGTCACCCCTCCTTCATTTTCTCCCAGTTCCCACCCACCCCCCCCCCAACCCCAGTGCATATATTTTGGAGTTTGTAGTGGTTGTTCTGAGACTTTACTTATATGCATTATTAATTTACCAGAATCTACTTCAATTTCATAATACCTTAAGTTTAGTGAGATGAGGAGCTATTACTTAAGGATAGTTCCATTTCTTCTTCCTCTTATGCCATTAGTTTTATACATATCATATGGATATTTGTAACAAATCTATTAAAACATTTTACAATATTTTAATTAAGTCATAAGTATTCTGGGTGTGTTCATAGACTATTTGTTCTATTAGCCTTAACATTTAAATTTCCCAGTTTCCTACATTTTTTTCTGTGTATTTGGACTATTTTCTGATATCATATTTTTAGCTCAACATAGATTTGCTACCATGTAACTCCTGTGTACTATTTCAGTCAAATATATTCCATCTGTATATATTATAGGCTAACTAATGCAATTGCATACATACTCTTTTATACAATTGCTTTTGAAATCTATTACGAAAGGCAAAAAGAATAAAAATGCATTTATATTGGGTTTTATTATCACATACTTAGGTTTCTTGCTGCTATTGGGTGGAATTATGGATATGAATTGCTGTCTGATATTACTTTCTTTTAACTTGAAGAATTTAATATTTCTATAATACAGATCTGCTAGGAATGAATGATCTCAGGTTTTATGTATGTGGAAATATGTATATTTCAACTTCATTTTAGAAGAAAATTAAATCCTTTGTTGATTTTTTTCCAGTTTATTTATGTCATTCCAATGCCTTCTGGCCTCAATAGTTCATGTTAATCTTATAGGGCTCATTGCATATGAATAAACTTCACAAACTCTACCCCCTTCCTATAAAAAGCACTCATTAAGTCTCAATTTATTTTATGTGGTCAGTATACTAGCCTGATTCCAAATATCACAAGGACTGAAAAGTGCTAACTAACCTTTTAATGAGTATGTGAGAATCCTCAAAAACGTAATACATTTAAAAAATTACAATATAAAATCTTCACAGATGTTTGCAAAATAGAGGAGGGAACAAATCCTGACTCTTATGAGTCCAGAATTACTGATCCCAAAGAGGCAAGATCTAAAAGTTATTACTTTTCAATTAATATATTTACAAAAACCCTCACACTAGTTTTTTTTTTTTTTATCAACAGTACGTATGTTCTATAGATCAGAGGGGAAACTGATTTAGTGAGTCCCAAACCATTATTCTTAAGAGATATACAGGGCTAAGTTCCATGAACAGAACATTTTCACCAGGTAGTCAATACATGGCCTTGCATTACATGTGCCTGTGTTTAAAGACATTGTTTTCCTCGATTAATTAACATTGAACTTATCACCAACAGCTCTGCAATTTATGCCTGAATAAAATTTATGTAACACATGTATTTCTACAGAATACCCTCTGCAGACCTCTTGTGTGCAGAAATACTAGACAGCGTTTACTTAGTCTTTTTTTTTAAAATGTTTTCTTTTCTTTTTGATACTGGGGATTGAACCCAGGACACTGCACTTGCTAGGCAAGCACTCTGAATATGGGATACTGAGATAGACGTTAGTTGACAATGAAATGCTTAAGAAGGCAGAGAATTACCTTTCAGACTACAGTTGGGAAATGCACACTGGGAAACTGAATTACTTTTACTTTCTGACATATCCACACTGACGGCAGTATTTTAATTTGGGTACATTTTAGCAAGTAGGTGAATTTGCAAGTAATGAAGATTGTCTGTGAGGGTAAACAGATTTCCGGTGATATGTATAATGGACAATACAACATGAGCAGGTGAGATTTATCTTAGAAATGCAAATAAATTTGACATCCAAAAATCAATTAGTATAATTTTAATAGAAAACAACAAAAATTAGATAATCACCTCAGTAACTCGAGAAAAGTCATTAAACAAACTGCAATCCACACATGATGAAATACTCAAAACATTGGGACAGAAAGTAACTGTGATTCAATAAAAACTGTGTGTCTATTGGAAGAATAGGTAAATGGAATCATAATATTGGTAGAGTGTGAAAATGAAACTTGGAAGATGATTAGGGCTAGGAAAGATCAGGAAGAATGACGAAAGGGGTGACATTGATCAAAATCTCTTATACTCATATACTGATGTATTGAATTGCAACCTCTTTGTACCACAACTTGAAGATAATTAAGACTATACTAAAATATAGAAAAGTTCTAAGGTGAACCCTTCTAAGTTGGGAGCCATTTATAGTTATATACAAAAGTTTTTGAAACAGGCTTTTAAAACATACTGTATACTCATGTTCGCCATATCATTACTCCTAATAGCCATGGGGACAGATAATTCAAATGTCCATCAGGTGATGATTGGACAAAATGTGATCTATCTGTCCACAGAAATGTTGTTAAGCCACAAAAAGGAATAAAGGCCAGGCATGATGGTGCCAGTCCATAATCCCAGAGCTCAAGAGACTGAAGCAAAGGGATCCTAGTTTGAAGGCAGCCTGAACCATTATAGCAGGAGCAGAACTCTGTCTTAACCAACCCCTTATCACAACAAAAATAACAAAATGAATGAATTATTGATGACTTTGAAAACATTGTGCTAAATGAAAGATACCAAATGCAAAAGTCCACAAAGTATTATCATTTATAGAAAACATCCAGAATATAAAAATATTCAGAGAGAGAGAGGAGAGAAGAGAGCACAAATATCTGGTTGACTGGGGCTGGTGTGTGTGTGTGTGTGTGTGTGTGTGTGTGTGTGTGTGTGTGTAATGACTTCTTGTCTGATTTACTGCTTGTCTAATTTACTGCTTGTTTAATGATTATTGAGTTTTCCCTTAGAGATGATGAGAAAGTTCTAAATAGTGGAGATGTGCATGAAGCATGGTGAATGAATTAAAGGTCACAGATAGAAAATTTTATATTATGTGTATTTTAATACAACTAAATAATATTAGTAGCACCTGAATAAAGGGAAAGATAATTTTTTAAAAAGCTACCTGTGAAAGGCTTGCATTATACTTAGTGATGAAACATTGAATAATTCCCCTCAAGGTGAGAAATAAGAAAAGTATGTTTGTGTCTTTATATATTTACATATTTGTTTGTTTTTTCTTCTTTGGCAGTATGGGGAATTGACTTGGGGCCTTCTAGGCAAACACTCTATCACTTGAGCTCCGCCCTATAACACAATGTATGTCCTTCCTTATCATATTCATTTAATATTCTATCGAAATTTCCAGCCAGCTCAAATAGATAGAAGGTTGAAACAAAGACATCCTTTTACTTTTTTTTATTAATTTTTACATATATATTATTATCAAACTGAGTTACAGAGAGGTTACAGATTCATACATTAGGCATTGGATACATTTCTTGTACTGGAGGATGAAGTAGGGTCAATTCATTTTACAAATTATATGATCCTGTATATAAAAAAAAATTAGGGAACCAACTGAAAACTGTTACAATGATTTAGTTCAGGATATTCTCAGAACCCAAATCAATACATAAAAGTCAATTGTATTTCCATTTACTATCAATGAACAGTAAAAATGAAATTAAGGAAAACTCCATTTATAATAGCTTCAGGAGAAAAGCAATATGTTGGCAGAAATTGAAAAATAAAGACAAAATATGCATTCTGAAACCTACAAAAATGGTTGACAAAAGCAGGACTAACTAGGATTATAGGGAAGGAGAAAGTGGACGAGAATAAAAAGGAATAATAGAGGAGGTAAATACCCTCCAACAAATTATATATCTATGTATATGTATATATGTGTGTGTGAAAATGCCATAATGAAACCCCTTTTTTTACAGTTAATACAGTATCATGAAAAGGATAAGAGATATGGTACTCTCTAGGAGACTATCAATGGTTGGATACGGATGGGAGATATTGAGAACTGAAGAGGCTGAAGCATACCTCAACCTTATTTATATATCTATTTACCATCTGTCTATCTATGTACATACATACATACGTGTGTATCTATCTCTCATCTGTCTAGCTATGTACATACATATGTATGTATGTATGTATGTATGTATCTATCTATCTATCTCTCTCATCTCTCTATCTGTTTCTCTCTATCAACTGTCTATCGATCTACATTTACCCACCTATGAGCATACCATAATGAAACCCACCAAATGCTCTGTGAAGATGAGAGGTGGAAGGGGAGCACAGGAATCACTGTAGTGCAGGTGACTGTTCAAGTGGCACTGTGTGCATGTATAGAATTATCACAGTGAAAGCCTCCATTACTAACATATGTTAATTCAAAAAGGAAAAGAAATCTGAATAGATGAATGGAGCTACGAAGTGTGTGGGGGGGGGCAGCTATAATAATCAATGTTTACCTGTGAAAATAGTACTAGGAAAATTGAGGAGGTGCAATTAGGAGAATGATTGCATTGCTACATCGTATCCACAAACTGACAAGTTGTAGTAAAGCTCCTTTCTACAATTACTTAAAGATAATTAAAAATAAAAAATAAATAGAATTTCTAAAAATTCCTGGTAATAAATGCAAATTCAAAAATAATAAGTTAGTATAGTGAAAACAAGATACTCTTACTTCGCAGAGAAAAAGGTTTAATATAGTTAAGATAAGAATAGTCTCCAAATTTAATTCCAGATACAGTACAAGCACCTGAAAAATCTCAGCAGTCATCTTCAGAAATTCATAAGCTGATCTTTTTATATAAAAAAGCAAAACAATACAAAACGCTCAATAACATACCACTTTATATACTCAAAGGCTTCTAAAGGAAAAAAAAAGTACAGCAAGTGTTTTTGTTTGTTTTCTGCCAGTCTTGGGGCTTGAACTCAGGGCCTGAGCACTGTCCCTGGCTTCTTTTTGCTCAAGGCTAGCACTCTACCACTTGGGCCACAGCGCCCTTACAGCTTTTTCTATATATGTGGTGTAGAGGAACTGAGCCCAGGGCTTCCTGCATACGAGGCGAGCACTCTACCACTAGGCCATATTCCCAGCCCACAACAAATGTTAACAAGGGTTTAGTGGAGAATTTAGAAACTTAATATGCTATAAATTAGAGTGTATCATGGTACATTTAACATTGAAAAATCACTAGCAGTTCCTTAAATTGTTAAATGAAGGTAACAAATTTTCAAAAAGAATTATTTTCAAAAATTGCCACACTGAGTTGTATATCTTACATACAAATTCAAGGTACCTGAAACATACAAAGCAATCTCGGAATAAGTGAAAATTTACTCTCCCAAACTTTATAACTGAAAATAATATTCTAGTTAGTAAGACTGTGGTGCTGGAATAAGAATGGACATAAGATTAACGGAATAGAAACAAGCCAAAAATAAGATTTTGTATTAATTATCTAGGAAATGTACCAAGACAGTTCCACTGTGAAAAAAAGTCTTTTTTTTTAATTTTTTTATTTTTTGGTAAAGGATATTGGGACAATTGGCTTTTCACGTGTAAAATAATGAAGTCTGGTCACTTGGTCACACCATATAATACTTTTACTCAAAATGGATCATAGGTCACAATGGAAGAGCAATCATTTATTTATTTATTTGTTTATTTATTTATTTATTTTTGTTCTGGTGCTGTGGCTTAATCTCAAAGCCTGACATCCAGGGCCTGATAAAACTAAACCTGACAATGTCCCTTAGCTTTTCTCTCAAGCTTGTGCTTTACCCACTTGAGCTATACCTTCACTTCCAACTTTCTGCTGGTTGATTGGAGATAATACTTTCAGAGACTTTTCTGCCTTAGCTAGTGGAACTACAATGATAAGATCTCAGCTCTCTGAATGGTTAAGATTACAACCGTGAGCAAGAACAACAATTTTAAAAAGACATAAGGGTAACCTACGTGAGTATAAGACTTCACAAATGTGAGTGAGAAGGTAAAACAAAGGAGGTAAATTGGATATTCTCAAAATTCAACATGTTGTTATCAAGAAAAGAAAATAGTAGCCCATAGAATGGGATAAAATATTCACACACATATCTATTTTGTTGTTTTTTGTTTGTTTGTTTGTTTGTTTTTTTTTTTTTTTTTTGGCCAGTCCTGGGCCTTGGACTCAGGGCCCGAGCACCATCCCTGGCTTCTTCCCGCTCAAGGCTAGCACTCTGCCACTTGAGCCACAGCGCCGCTTCTGGCCGTTTTCTGTATATGTGGTGCTGGGGAATCGAACCTAGGGCCTCGTGTATCCGAGGCAGGCACTCTTGCCACTAGGCTATATCCCCAGCCCAACACACACACACATATCTATTAAGAGATCTGTGTTCAACTTCCTGAACATAGTCCCAGGGGCACAACAGATAAGGGAGAGACTCGACAGATGGGACTACTACAAAATAAAAAGTTTCTGCACAGCTAAGGACATAGCCACCAAAACAGAAAGACAGCCAAACATATGGGAAAGGAGCTTTACCAGCACAGCAACAGACAAAGGCCTAATATCCGTCATCTACAGAGAACTCAAAAAACTAACACCCTCCAAACCCAGTAAACCAATTATTAAATGAGCAAAGAGCTAAAGAGAGACTTTAGAGGAGAAGAAATAAAAATTGCAAAGAAACATAGGAGGAAATGTTCAACAACCCTGGCAGTAAAGGAAATGCAAATAAAAACAACCCTGAGATACCACCTCACCCATGTTAGAATGGCCTATACTCTGAACTCAGGCAACAACAAATGCTGGAGGGGATGTGGGGAAAGAGGAACCCTTCTCCACTGTTGGGAGTGCAAATTAGTACAACCACTTTGGAGAACAGTGTGGAGGTTCCTCAAAAAACTCAACATAGACCTACCCTATGACCCAGCCATACCACTCCTAGGCATCTATCCTGAATAACAGGTCCCAAGATATCAAAAAGACATCTGCACTTCCATGTTTATCACTGCACAATTCACAATAGCAAAAATATGGAAACAACCCAGAGGCTCCTCCACAGATGAATGGATCCAAAAAATGTGGTACCTATACACAATGGAATACTACATAGCGATTAGGAATGGTGAAATATTGGTATTCGCAGGGAAATGGTCAGAATTTCAACAAATAATGTTGAGTGAGACAAGCCTAGAACACAGAAAACAAAGGGGCATGGTCTCCTTGATATATGACTGTTAGGGTGCAGTGGGGGGGTGGGGACAGTAGAGACCAGGTCTGTGAAACAAAAAAAAACTTCTTTTCAAATGGTATTTCCACAGGTTTAGGTCAGCGACCTTACATTATGTATCTAAAACCAAACAACTACTAAACATAAACAGCTCTAGAACAGACCTCTCAGTGGATCACAATAGCTCAAAAGCTATGTACACAGGATCATATAAGAGGAGGATAGGCAAAAACAACTCCAAGACAAGGACACAGGAGGATTCTATTGTTGATGCTACATTTAAAGTTCTAGGTGAATCTACTTTGGCGTACGCCACATGGCTACTGTGTATGATTTTGGTACACTGGGTATTGTATATATGCCTACCTGATCTAGGGAAGGGAAAGAAAAAAGAGGGTGTAAGATATCACAAGAAATGTACTCACTGCCTTATTATGTTCCTGTACCCCTTTTGCATAACACCTTGTCAACAAAAAATAATT
Source organism: Perognathus longimembris pacificus (assembly GCF_023159225.1). NCBI lineage: Eukaryota > Metazoa > Chordata > Mammalia > Rodentia > Heteromyidae > Perognathus > Perognathus longimembris. The sequence goes on from NC_063172.1 coordinate 64,088,769, forward strand.
AATAAAAAAAGAAAAAAAAAGAAAATGAACCATACAACTTGTGAGTGGGGAAAGGAGGGAAAAACTGGGAGAGAGTAAGAGAAGAGATGATATTGTCCAAAAAAATATATTCTTTACATGACTAATGTAACTGTGACCCCTCCATACATCACCTTTATTATAACAATAAAACAATTTTAAAAACACTTTCCTCCCTAAAAGCAACTCATGTGGACCCTGGGAGGAAAATTGTCAATTGACCTATCACTGCAGTCCCCTCTGTGTTTGAAGTCTTTGTCTATCTTTGCTTTCTTCATTTACACCTGCTCTGACTCAGCCCAATCCCCACTGCTCCACTTCAGGAACAGTGATAATAGAAAGGAATCACCCTTCTGAGAGGAACTGGATGTCCTGAACAGATACTACCTCATCTCATGCCCCGAGTGCAACTCTTTATCAACCTGAAAAAAAATGTTCCCGTAAAGGGCTAACCCTTTCCTGAAATCCTAGGCCCTCTCTGCTGTTTAAAGGATAGTATAGGCTAAGTGCATGACAGAAGTCAAACCATATCTGGGTTGGTCTCAAATCAGAGGTCCTGAGAGCAATCAAATCCAAAGAGAGACGCATTTGGTGACATCCCTGGCCAAGCACAGCTCCCTCAGGAAACCTCAAACACCACTGGCTAGTCATTCATCAAGACCTCCTTGCCTTTCATCATCACGGAGGAAGAGACTCCTTCAAGTGTCCCACTCACTGTGATAACACAGCCAGCACTGGCATGGAGATATACAATGAGGTCAAATGTGGAGCCCGTCCATCAGCTCAGCCTGGGAGAGGACAATGAATCTGATTTTGGAGTAAAGAGGAATGGGGTCCATTCCTTGCTGCCCTCACAAGTTTGTTCACCCAAGGTTCACCTTTAGTTGAAGAAAATGGTCTTTGAAAATAAGCTTTTAAGGACAGGTGGTAGTGGTCAAGCCTGTGATCTTGGCTATTCAGGAAGCTGAGGTCTGAGGATTCGGGGTTGAAGCCAGCAGGGCCATGATAGTAAGACTATTACATTCAGTTAACTAACAAAAGCTGGAAGAGGATCTGCGGCTCAAGTAGTAGAGTGAAAAAGCCAAGCCAGATGATGAGGCCCTGAGTTCAAACTCCAGTATTAGAACCAAAAGAGAAACAAAGAAGTTTTTATTCTTACTGTAATAGTATTCATGCATTGTCAAAGTGTGGAATTTAGTTAGACATTAAAAATACCGTATGCACCACATTGAGAAATCCATTAAAAGATACATATACAATTAATGCCTAGAGATTTGAGCAATGTAAGTCAAGGTCAACTAAAGGAGAACATTCTGTTTATTTTTCTGTTGTCAATGATAATTTCTTTATGAAATATTCTCATTGCCAAGTAACAAATTCCTATCCATTCAAACTTAGAATCAATACTCAAAATTCTTCAATTACTCCCAATTTGTCTCTAAAACCAACTGTGCAAACCGGGAACCAATGAGGTCCAGCACTGCTTCTGATTATAACATCCTTACACTATCTCCAATAGAGTAGACTCCTGTTTTCCCCTGACAGAAAGCTCTATAGCCTTGAACTATCTGGATGCTCGTGATATTTCTTCCTCCATCTTCTATTTCTTTTTAAATAAATAGCTATAGAAAAAAAAGAGATCTATGTTCAAAATACATAAAGAACTTTTACAACTCAAAAGTAAAATGATAGATAATTTCAAGATAGGCAGACATCTGAATTGATATTTCTAAATCAAACATGCAAATGGCTGAAACCACATTAAAAGATGCTCAATATTATTAGTAACAGAGAAAATACAGATCAAAATCATATTGACCCAGATACTGTAGAAGGTAAAGCAGGAGGTTGAAGGTAGACGAGACCACATAGACTCTAAGAACAAATAAAGATGAAACAAACCTCTTCAATAACACATTGGTTCACACACATTACTGTAACCAAAAAAAAAGAAAAAGAAATTAAGACAAAGGTTGACAAGAAATTGAACATTCATATACTACGAATTAAAATGCATAATGATGTAGCCAGCTTCAGAGAACAGGCTAGTAATTCTTTAAACTGTTCAAAAAAGAATTGTCATATTGTGCAAAAAGTCAATTTCTAGGTATATCCCAAATGAAGCAGTAACATATTTGTATACAAACATTTTATACAGATATTCATCACAATCTATTCCTGATAGCCAAAAGTAGAAGCAGTTCAATTTCAATATCTTTCAAACAGAGAAAACTATGTTCTATCCATACTATGAAAACTTATTTGAGAATAAAAAGGACTGAGTTGTTGATTGTAGTAGAGGATATATGAACATCAAAAATGTTATACTGGGATGGGAGTATGGATCAGATGGTAGAACACCTGCCTGGCTATTTCAATACTTCTAACTTCAGGCTTGCCAAAACGCTATTCTAGTTGTTGCATGATTTCGTTTATACAAAATGTTCCAAGTATGAAAATCTGGAGCTAAGGAACCCACCACTAGATGTGTAGAGCTAGACAACTGGGAAAAATTAGGTAATAGTACTTTTATAGATTATGAAGATGTTCTAAAACTGAGATATGGTTATAACTGAAGTATATTCCATAGCGAGAGAAAGACAACTGAATAACAGCATAAATTAGAGTAATTGTATACAGTTTGAATTTTGATTCAAAGCTACTGATGTATAATTATCACATATTTTCAGCCATTTATGTCAGTCTGATGCTAGCTGGTGTTAGAACAGATTTCAAGGTTGTCTTCTAGTTCATACTTTAAAAATATCCTAAATGTATTACCACAAGTTATCTACTATAGAAATTCTCCAATGTTCATGAACCATCTGTTGAAACATTAATTTCATTAGACTACTATTTTTTGTTGTTGTTAGTCCTGGCCCTTGGACTCAGGGCCTGAGCAATGTCCCTGGCTTCCTTTTGCTCAAGGCTAGCACTCTGCCACTTGAGCTACAGCGCTACTTCTGGCCATTTTCTATATATATGGTACTTGGGAATTGAACCCAGGGCTTCATGTATACGAAGCAAGCACTCTTGCCACGAGGCCATATTCCCAGCCATTAGACTACTATTTTTATTAAATTTTTTCCTTGCTCCATTTCAGTGACTCTAGTCCCTTTAGTTGACCCTTTAAAGCCAATAACCAACTGGCTGATACTATGTATAAAGATAAATAATAAATAATAATCTGGCAGTTTATATGAAACAAAGAGACAGCAAAGTGATTAGCTAGGAGCTCTTCAGAGAAGGAGATTATCTGGGATTACCCATTGGATTCAGTACCATCACAAAGCTTATTTCATTTTTCTTTTTGTAATTAAAAAAGGAATAAACAGCAGGAGGGAAAAAATAATGTGAGGAAAACAGAAGAAATCTGAGCGATGAGGGGCTGCAATCAAAAGAATGTGGGTAACTCCAGATGCTAGAGGAGGAAAGAGTTTTTGTTCAAAAACTTCTAGATGCCCTAATTTTTTTACATCGACACAACTATAAATATTATCCACAACTATATATATCCACAACTATAAATATTAAATTAGTGCTTTGTAAGCTGTTAAACTGACATCAACTTGTTCAAGTAAGCCAATGTGCCCAGGTTAATGTCTTACTAAAATCACTCTGTTCTAATCATATCAAGTGTGATTCTTCCTCCACGTGCCTACTTAATTTGCTTCAAACAAGGGGATAATAGCATTGTTGAGAATACAAGAAACACAATAACAATTGATAATTTTAAAAAGTAGCTACACACCTTCAAATGACAAACACACTTTTTGGTTTCACTGAACTTATTATACCTTAATAAGGGCTACAAACGATACAGCGGATAGGATGTTGTCAAGATATTGTGCTGACAATATACCAGGCAACGAAAGCAGTCTTTGAAGGTGATCTAGGAAGAAAAGGGGGCTCAGTGCATTGGCACAGCTGAAAATACCTTAGTACAATTTGATTGTAGAATTAAACAGGGAGCAGTGACCAAGGAGTGAGGGTGGGCAAACAGATAAGGGAAAGGTGGACAAGAGCGAAATACTTAAAGGGACCATGCCATCAAAATTAATTGTAGTGAGAATGACGAGTAGTATATATAATACATGTATATATAATTGCAGTTATATATACATTAATGTGTGTATCAGTAAATGTATGCAATCATTTCAGACGTGTCAGGTGAATAAAATATACATCTTAGAAATAAACTTCTCATTGGATAGCAAAAAATTGAAGACTACAGAAAGTAAAAGATAGCAAAAGTTTTTAAAATGTAGTTCACCAGCACTGTATAGCAACTTCAGTATTAAGAAAATTGTAAGCTGGATACCTAATGAATTAGAGAATGACTTATGAAATTTTTATATTTGTCTGCAATAAGAATTTTAAATAAAAGAATCATCATTGATGCATCATGTTGCAGAAGCAATATATTTGCTAGTAAAGCAGAGGGAAATTGCTATATTAAATGTATCTAAATTCTAAACGAAAAATATGCATTGAACCTGAACTTTTGAAACTCTCTCTCTCTCTCTCTCTCTCTCTCTCTCTCTCTCTCTCTCTCTCTCTCTCTCTCTCTCTCTCTTCTTTCTCTGCCCCACACACACCTTCCTTCCTTGAAAAACCTCCATCCTCTATGGCCCAGATTGCTCTCACATTCCTGAGTTCAAGGGATTCTTTTACCTGGTCTTCCCTCGTGTCTGACTTCAGGTTACTTATTGGGCTTCTACTCTGCTACTACAACTTTGAATATTAGTTATATCCCAATGAATATCAGAGCTATTATTGTGGTCAGAATTATCTCCTGGGCTCTGCAAAACTGTAATCACATGCCAATTAACAATGGGATACATTCAGAAAAATGTATCCTTAAGAATGCTTCATTATGGAAACTTCACTAAGATATTTTGATACTGTGAGACATTACACAACTGCAATTGTATGATTGGCCTTGGATTTTATATACAACTACCAATTGGGCAAGACTCCTTCTTACATTCCCAAACCAATCTCTCTCTCCCTACTTTGACCTACTTTGATGCAGATCTGTTCTTTTTCTGCCCTTTTCACTCTAAGAATGTCTTATGTACTCACCAATTTACCCAGCTGGAAACATGGAGTTCAACTTACCACTCCATTTTCTCTCATTCCTCTGCACACTGCCCTAAAAGGACAACGATTCTACTGCTATGGCATCTCACTTCCCTATCCTGCTGTGATGATTTCTGGGCACTGTTCAACTTCTCCCTCTCTTCTGAGCCGGTCCATATTCTATTCTGTGTACTTTCCTTTGTGTTATTTCTTCACAGATACCCGAGATAGCTTTTTAAAGACTGAGGATCTCAAAAATAGACTGCCTAACAGACACGGAACAGTTTTACATCCTGATCACAGGCAAAAAAAAAAAAAATTAAACCCTGGAATTTTATCCTATAGATAGATAAAGACCTTGTCTCCTGGAACAGAGAACTTCTTGAAATTGACTTCAATGTCCTCTCTCATCAAGATTCTTGATTTGTCCATTTGTATGTACTTGCTGGCCTCTCTGAGGCTACTGCATTCCTTACTGCTTATAGAGACATTAAGCAGGTCATTTTCCTTTTGCAGAGGTGGTTTAGTCATTTACCACGAGTAACGGCAGTGGGGGAGGGAGACTGCATCTCCCCCTTTCACCTGTTCACCTCTTCATGCACTCATTCCAACTAGGACTTTTGACGTCATAGAGATTATGTGCCAATGAAATGTCTCCTAGAGCTTTAATGTGAAGAGCTTCGTGTGCCATGTTAGCAGCAACAGTCCACAGCTACAGTTCTGAAGCAAGAGAGACAGAATCAAATGTGTGTGTGAGGGAGAAAGTTTGGGCAGAGGTAAACTCGTGGTGGAAAGAGAACCTATTTGTGGTAGGGTAGGCTGAAATGTCTGGACATTTGGTTATTTGGTTATGGATTTAATAGGGTATTAGGTTGAAGAATAAGAATATAATTGAAGGGGAAAAACTGGGAGAGGAGGGAGGGGTGTTCAAATGGAAATGTTCTCATTACCTGAATCATGCAAGCATCGCCCCTCTGTACCTCACCTTTACAATATTTTTAAAAGAATAGCATTGATGCAGCATTTTATGTCAAAAAAGAATTGAATTCTGAAATACAATGCAAAAAGAACTCTTAACCTGCATACTACCGATAATATAACCCAATACTACAATTCTGATAACAGATATTAGACTGAAAAACATGCCTACAAACTTAATATTAATATAACAGATGCATCACTTAAGCATTTATTCTAAAATATATCCCTTGTTTCTTACAATATCATTATGTAAATAGATTAATGGTGAATTTATTGAAACCACTTGTAGTTGTTTATATTTAAACTCTTAAGGAAATAGATCTCCCTGATTATTTGCCAATGTCTATGGAAATTTTCTTCCATTCTTCTATGATATTGTATGATATTCTGAGGTTGTTGAAAATTTGCATAAGAATAAAGAATAAATATTTTTTAAATACTTTTGTCTAAATTAATGCAAAAGATGATGAAATTTTCGATAAAGACTTGCTTAGTTCCTACATGTCAGCTCCTTTATCTTAAATTTTTTAAGACATGTTTTAAGAATTTACTTAAGAAATTATCTAAAAATCAATTTTAACAAATTTTAGCTAGTAATGTGAATTTTTATGACATTTCTTTGCACAGTCAAATGGAAAGACCATTCTGTACTATTTTACAAAATAGTAAGAGCTCACTGTGACATGTGCATCTTTTAGAAAATGGACATAAATAATACAAAAGTTGAGATAAATTATTTTTTTAATTGCTAATTGACAATATTCAAGTTTTCTCTTTGTCCTTTTTATAAGCCACAGATATTTTTCTGTGAAAGTATCATTAGGTATGTTTTATCTACCTTCTACATTTACTCTAAAAAATGGAAGATTCATAAAGTTACCAGCATTAGGGTGAAATTATTGTCACCATTATTGTCATTTAGAGGAAAGTAGATTGTGGTAAGAAAGGAAAGGTTAAGATAGCACATTAAAAATAAAAAAGAATATTGAGAAAAAATAATTCTCCTAAATTACATAAGCCGTAAATAAATATGTCAGATAGAGTAACTGCATTTCAAGGGTCAGCACTGTGCTATTTTACTCCATGAAGGGTTATTTATGACAATCAATATTGCCACTCATTTTTGATGATCTTTTGTGTCCTCTGGGCCTCACATTAAATGCATCAACATGTTTGATTTTTAATTTAGCCTTGTTAAAGTAATTTAGTTCAACCTTCACTGAGGAAATGGTGTTATTTGCAGTGACAGTGGAGGCTCTTCAGCCTCTCAGGGCAAATGGACTGTCAGCTGCATTGTCAAGTATTGAGTTGACATAGTCAAGAAGCTAGTAAAGATAGAAAATGGTTGCCCTCATTTTACTGTGGTTTCAACACTACTGGAGGGACTCTGCTTCTCTGTTATTTTTTAACTTAATTCAGCCCCTACTCCTATTGTTTTATTATGTGAAAATGCCCTTTACCCTCATGTTGGGTTTGCAATCTCAGTTACTTTTGATTTGTCTGCTGTCTTAAATCACGACAATGCATATTGCATTTTAATTCAAATATCCTCATGCAAATTCACTATTACCATTTGGCAAGTGAGTATTAGTGGCCTTGATATTGATCCTTCCCCTTTAGTTTTAAGCCAGAAAAGCCACTGCATAAACTGCTACCACATTTTTTCCATTTCTTTATCAGCGGAAGTGATATACAGAGGGGTTACAGTTTGATACATAAGGCAGTGCATGTATTTCTTATCCAACTTGTTACTTCCTCTCTCGTTTTTCCCTCACCTCCTCCTTCCTCTTTCTCCCACCTCCCCCCGTGAGTTGTACATTTGGTTTACAGCATATAGTTTTGTAAGTATTGCTGTTGCATTGGTTTATCTTTTGATCCCTTGTCTCTCAATTTTGGTATTCCCTTTCCCCTCCCTAATTCCAATACATGTATATATAGTATGCATGGTACCAAAATAAGTTACAGTGATATCAGGGGTAAAGAAGTCTAACTTTAAGTCACTGATCTCTGAAAATTTTGGTATCTTTCATTAGAAACGAATCTAGCATCATTCTTTCCTATAGTTGTTCTCTTATTGTGTCTCTACGCATTATGGTACTCCTTACTGTTATTCATATTCTCTTTACTTAAGACGTCTCTTCCCTTCTCACTATGATGTCTTTATTCAGATGCCCTTCCCACCGCACTTCTCTCTTCCCAGCCATCAAGACGTTTTTCTAAACCATTCCCCAGTGATCCGTTTCTGCCTTCACTGGCTATGCCACTCCGCTGGAAACCGAGTGGTAGCACTGTTTCTCTACTACTAATTTCAGCCTTGTTTACTTTTTAAAAATTACGTCTTCAGTAACTTGGAGGCCAGAGCTTTGGCAGCAATGTTCACGAGGCATATGACTTACTGATTCTGTTTTGTGATGATGACGGTGATAACCTAGGGCATGCAGAATAAAGCATACAATTCCCTATGTTATAAGAACCTATCCTTATTTTCTAGTAACTACAAGGAGTGTTTTGTGCATCTGGTTAACTGTTTTATAAAGCTATGTGTAAAGTTCAAATCTTTTCAGGCTCTCTCAACACTGGGGAACTGGCAACAGTTGGAAGCCACTTGCCTAATGTTGTCTGTCTACTCCTCTCAGCCAAAATAGAAATCCCCCTGACTAGAAAACGTGAATCTCTCACTTACCATTATTTCCTTAGCTTCTCCATTAGAATCAAGGATCTAGTAAGTATTCAAGAAATGTCTGAATGAACACATGTATCCAAAAGACATTGTGTTTGGTGTGCACTCAGAAAGTATAGATTAAACAAAAAATAATACTCACATCATGTGTCAGAAATATGTGCAGGTATTAGGGACCATTTAGTACTAAATATGGAGCTAAAATTTGACTGATGACACAGATCTGCATTCAAAGGTCACAGGTGCGGAACTAACCCTCAGAAATCCCAAGATCATATGGCTGTTCATTGTTCACCAGATCAAATTCATCTGGCTTGCCTTAAAAGTAAGGAGTTATGGTGATAGAAAGGCAAAGGAGAGAAACTGAGTGCTGGCTACAGTGGTCAAATGCAGATCCTCCAGCCACTGCCCCTCCCAGGGTCCCTGCAGTGGTCAAAGTGAGAAAGTCCTGCGGCAGCTCAAGACAGAGTTCAGTACTCAGAGCAGGGTCAAAAATGCAGGGACTGACCCAGGAGCCATGGCAAAGGAGCGGAGAGCAAGGAACTGAGATGAATGGCTGTGAACCAGATTCCATATCTCTGATGGATTCTCCATTTCTCAGTTATTGTACTTTCAAAATATAAACTCAGAGATGAAGAAATGTCTCAAGAATTTCAAGACTTAGGGTAGGGTAGAGCATGAAACCCCAAGGGTGGAACTCTTCTTACTATGTATGACCATGCTAGTTAGAGGTCCATGGAACCAGAGGGAGAATGCCTAGCAAAGGAAAGAGAGCCCAGGACAAGTCCTGAGAGAAGAAGGAGGCCTGAGGTTGCGTTCATCTACTTCTGTGAGTGAGCAAAATCCAATCGGCACTGATCTGTGCCCTTGGAGCCCTCTCATGTATGATGAAATCATTATTGCTGCAAGTGAATTTACTTTCTAAAAGCCAGTCTCTGTGAAATAAAAAACATAGCTGGAAACATAACACAATATTAGATTGACTTACAATAAGCATAATAAAATGGAATATATATGTATGTATATATGAGAATCTTTGCGGAGAAAGGTAAAACATATTTGTATGATGGTCTCCTGAGTTTTCAAATAAAGTCCTATTTGATTCAGTGCCGCATAGTGAGCACAACTGTATAATAGACTGATATGAAGCTACAACATGGGAAAAATTGGGGTAAATCTTTTCACCTTTTCTCAGTTCAGTCTGTGATCTGAAACTTTGTAAGTATAATACTTTGAATAACAAACACATGCAAACACATACATCTTCATTTATCAATAAGAAAAAAAAAATAGAGTTAAATAGCTATTGAACGTGAGCAGGGCACCCACAACTCGTAAATGATAGCATAGAAGAGGAAGGGCAGAACAAAATATATTCCTAGCAGATTTTTTAACAACAAAAGCTTGCTTAGTTGAAAAATGTGTATAAAAAGAGAATGAATTATAATCATCTACTTTTACTAGGAAAATTATATTTATGAGGAAACAAAGAGGGAATATTCCAACTCATTTATTAGACTTCTATTATTCATTGTTTTTGGTTTTCTTCACAAATCACTGAAGAGACTATTTCTAAATGAAAATAAATCTCTTTTAAACAAACATATTTCCCATTTATACAACTTTAGGTGCAGAATGAGAGTAGTGGCCAGGGTATAAAGTTAAGTTAGAACTGTTCAGAAATTTTCTTCACATGAAATACACAGATTTTATGTGACTTATACTCTCCATATAATTTTAATAAGAATTATAAAAATATGAAAAATTTTGAAATGTTTTAAATTTATAATTTACTCATATTTGCATTTTCCACAGAGAATTTGACACATTATAAAATGTTCAATTTCCATTCCCTTGACCTCTGAATTCATCCCCTTAAAATTAATTATTGATCTTCATTCAATGTGTGTGTGAGTGTGTATGTGTGTGTGTGTGTGTGTGTGTTAAGCAGGAAAGGTTTGTTTTAGTAATCATTTTCAAATTAAGAGTAACGTATTCAATATTTGAAAGAAAAAAGACAACTTTGTAAAGTTTTTTCTTTTTGTGCTGTTTTTGAGCTACAATACTGAAGAAATAGAATAATGTTTCAATTCAAGCAAGATTGGGAGGAGATGGTTTTACAATATTGTCTGAGTTGAAATCTCTAGTCATAAAAATATACTGAAGGGAGTTAATTTTGTTTTAAAATATTTACAAACATATGGCTTGGTTAAAATTCCAAACTGAAGATTCTGAAAGACCTTCTTTTTTCTTTCACAAACAAAATCTTCTTAATACATTTTCCAAAAATACTTTTAAAATAATGTCTTAAAATTTAAAAGAGTTGAGTGCTGCTAGTTTGCATCTATAATCCTCACAATTCAGGAGGCTAGATTAGAGAATCAAAGTTTGGAATTAACCCCAGGAAAATAAATTCACAAGACCTTTATCTACAAATAACCAGCAAAAAGCCAGACATGGGACTGGGAATATGGCTTAGCGGTAGGTAGTACAGTGCTTATCATGAATGCATGAAGCCCTGGGTTTGATTCCTCAGCACCAAATTAACAGAAGGAGCCAGAAGTGGCGCTGTGGCTCAAGTGCTGGAGTGTTAACCTTGAGCAAAAAGAGCCAAGGACAGTGCTCAGGCCCTGAGTCCAAGCCCCAGGACTGGCAAAAAACAACAACCAAAAAGCCAGAAGTGGCATTGTGGCTTAGGTGGTAGTGTTTAGCCCTGAGCAAAAGCAGCTCAGACTCTATAGCCTAGGCTCTGAGTTCAAGCCACAGCACAAGAAAACATAAATTACCTTAATAAATAAATACATAAACAAATAAAATCAGATAAGCTAGTATTTCTCTGTAGCATTCCTGATTAAGTTGATATCAAGCTGTTCACAAGTGTTGTTATAATTGTGCCAGAATGATTCTAAGAATGGTATTGAGGTCTATATCAGTTCTAAAAAGATTATTTTGACTCCTTTCTTAGCATAATAAAAAGACATTTAATAGTTATTAATTACATGCCTTGTTATTTAATGACTGAGAAATATTGCATAATAGTTCTAAGCCAACTATCATTCTTTCTAAAAACAGATTGGAATACTACACACACACACATACAAATGAGAGAGAGAGAGAGAGAGAGAGAGGTTTCATCTCTATTGAAACTTCATTGATGGTTATCTTAGATGTGTGTGTTGAAATTTAAATTTATTGAAATTAAAAATTTTGGACAGTATCTTCGTAGGTACACTTGTTTGATCACTTAGATAGCTGACCATTCCGTGATATGAATCTGCCAGTGCCTTGACCTTGAACTTTCTCACTTCCAGAACAGTGAGAAATAAATTTCAGGTTTGTATAAGCCACCCAGTTCATGGTATTTTATAAAAGGAGCCAAAAGGATGGAGAGACAGTAGCACTGATTCTTCTTGACTCCTTGAAACACTCATTTTCATGAACATCTGGACAATCACGTGTGCTTTATCTCACTGGTCAACCTAGTCCTTCAAATTCTTCTCTGTTGACTCACATTCTCCCACCAATTTACTAGATTTGACATCTGCAGAATGCTGTTCTGAATCTGATCTCATTTATCCACAGTGTCTTCCCTTTTCTTTCCTTTCTCTTTTCTTTTTCTCTTCTATATCTCTCAATCTTTCTCTTTCTGTCTTTCACTCTTTCTCTCCATCTCTCTTTGTGTTCTTCCCTGTTGATCTTATCCTCCTTCATGACTTCAATTATCAATAGATACATGAACAATACCATATATATATTCATGGTCCAAGTTTTACCCACCAATCTCATAATTAGATCTTCTAGGGTGGATTCAACTCAAGCTCAATACATTTCAATATAAACTGATCTCTCCTCCACAGACCTATTGTTCTAATAAGTAACATACTGTAAATTGTTTTTTTAATCAAGCAATACACAAAACACAGGGAGTCATTTTTTATTCCTTGTTCTCCTTTTAAAATAATTCAATTGCCAATTCTGATTCATTCATCATGAATATTCCTCTCTTGCCCATTAACGATATTTGCTCTGGTCACCAATGTCTAAAATTCTGCAATAATCTCCAGCTTTCTATTTTCTATGGGATTTAAAGTAGTTGGTCAATTCTTTGGGGAATCAAACTCAAAGGTTTGAGCCCGGTGCCAGTGGCTCACACCTTTAATTCTAGCTATTCAGGAAGCTGAAATCTGAAGACTTTAGTTCAAAGCCAGGTGTGGCAGGAAAGTCCAGGAGACTCTAATCTCCAAATAATCACCAGAAAACCAGAAGTGGTGCTTTGGCTCAAGTGGTAGAGCTCTAGCCTTGAGCTGAAGAGTTCAGGGATAGCACCCTGGCCCAGAGTTCAAGCCCCAAGTCTCCGGATTCCGAATCTGTTACATCTTCCTCTTAAATTCCAGTCCAACATTTCCAAGCTTATCTTACTTATGCAGATGCTTTACATGACTCACTCATACCTTACACTTTTTCTAATGTTAACATTTCTGTATCAACAGGGCCAATAAAATGTTCTCTAAATTCCAATCCCAGAAAAATAAATTAGATTTATCCCCATATAGCCCCAATATACTTATCGCATTAAATCCTATTTGCTCATCTAGTTGAACACAGCTCTTAAGGCGAAGATAAGATGGGTGTTGTGACTGCAGCTTGTGAATCTAGCTACTTCATAAACCCAGATTAGCAGACTGTGAGTTGAAGCCAGCCCAGGCTTGAAAGTTCTCAAGCCTCCATTTCAAACACGGGTTGCATACATTGGTTCAAGGTTGTTATCCCTGCTACAGAGGAAACACAATGGCTGGGTGCAGTGATGGGATGTCTGTTATTCCCAGTAACAAGGGAAAGCACAAGGAAGCAGATCATCACCCAGGTTAGTCTAGGCATAAAGGGAGACCCTATAGCTAGTTTTGATCCCTAACTCAAAATAACCAATACAAATAGAGGTTGGGGGTATGCGTAAAGTGGTAGGGTGCTTAGCATATCTGAAGCTCTCAGTTCAGTCCCCTGTACTGTAAAAGAGAGAGAAAGAGAGAAAGATAATTATATGTCACAACTCAATGCCTAGCACATAGTGGAATTCTCAGTAAATATTTAATAACTGACTGCAATAGTAATTGAGGAGAGTCAATAGTTTGCTTCATATGTGGTTGTCAGGCTAGACGGTACTCATTCAGAAAGATGTTCTTTCTTGCAAAATTCTTTTTCAAGAAGTATTGAATGTACATGTTAGTACAACCTGGCAAATGACAGAAACTTGGCCCTGAGCAGAACTACCTTAATGGAGTCATATTATTTTGTATGAATACCAGCATTGAGGAACCTGAAAACTCTCTCAGAAATATTTTAATTATCTAGTCTTTTTTGTCTACCTGTGATACTGAACATTCTGTCACTAATAGAAATTAATATGAGTTCCATTTGGAATGCATGTTGATCATCGTTCTTGATTTTCACATAAATATACAATGGATAGCAATGAAGACATTTCACTTCCAAATTGAAGTTGGTATAACTCCAAATTCCCTGAGCATTTCAAGCTAACCAGCTATGACATTCCTTAGAGAATGTCAGGATTGAGTACCTTGTCAGCTATTTTTCACTGCCAAAGTACCAACAAAATCCCCTTCAGAGATAGAAAATTGTCCCTTAACCTGCAATCTTACCATGTTCTTATTCTAGGACATTTTAAATAAACATGGATAAACCATAACAAATTTATAAAGTTCACATTATTGCTTCAAACATTTGTGTATTTGTATGTATATGAGCACTTATATAGAGCAGGGCACAAACCATTTATTCAGATTCTTAAGTGGATTCAAACTTGCTTTAAAAAGTTAGAAACTAAGGGTAATCATTTTGTGGGCAAATAAAATCCCACCAGACGTTATCCACTTAAATATTCTTATAGATTAAAATAAGATCTTTGAGATAGAAAAAGGTATGTTTTAGTGATTAACAAACATCAAAAAGTTGTATTTTAGTTTGATTTATGATATACCAAATTATCACATGAAAATAATAGAAATTAGGGAGTCATTTTTAGAATTTTAATTTTTATGGAAAATGAAGGCTCTTGCAAAATTGTCTTATTTTTGGCTTATGGAACAAAAGTATTTCTAAAATATTACAAATGAGCTTTTATGAGACTCTGAAGAAAGAGTATCTGGTTGTTTATTGGTTGATTGCACTGGGACTGAACTCAAGGCTTTACACTTACTTCTAGCTAGCTATTGTACCAATTGGTCTCCATTCCATTCTTACTCAGGTTCTTTTTAAAATAAGAATTCTCCTTTGCCCACGCTAGTCTGGACTATGATTTTCCTAAGTAAATTCCTGCTGTAGCTGGGATGACAGACATGCCTAATTATGCTCACCTATCAGATGGGTTCTTGTGAATTGTTTACAGTGATGTGGCCTTTACCCAAAATCCTCCTCATCTCCACTTTGAGTACGTAATAGTATAAGAAGGGATGACAAATGTCCTAAAGGGTAGCTTTCTTCTGATAGTGTCTTTTTAAGTTTTTTTTTTTTTACTGTCAAGGTGATGTACAGAGCAGTTACAGTTACATACTTTAGGTACTAAGTACATTTCTGGTCAAACTTGCTACCCTCTCCCTCATTTTTCTCCCACCTTCCCTCCTCGCCAATCCCCATCCCACCTGGGGTTGTAGAGTTAGTTGACAATATATTGTCTTGTAAGTATTATTATTGCATTGGTTCCCCCTTTACACTTTGTTTCACAATTTTAATGTTCTTCTTCCCTTCCCTAATTCAGATAAACATATATAAAACACCCAGGACACCAGAATCAAATATAGTGACAACAGAGACTAAATCGTAGGGAAAATTAACAGGGAAAAAAAAAAGAAATACTTTCATATAGTAAATTAAAAATAACATCAATGAAAACCCACTTGTTTACATATTTTGAAGATCATTTCACTTGGCATCATCTTTTCTTTTATATTTTTTTTATTATCAAACTGAATTACAGAGAGGATACAGTTTCATACATTAGGCATTGGATACATTTCTTGTACTGTTTGTTACCTCCTCCCTCATTTCCCCATTCCCCCTCCCCTTTTCCTCCCCCACCCATGAATTGTTCAGTTCATTTACACCAGTTTTGCAAGTATTGCTTTTGTAGTTGTTTGTCTTTTTTTACCCTGTGTCTCTCGATTTTGGTATTCGCTTCCAATTTCCTAGTTCTAATACCACTATAGCTGGTTTCCAATATACTCAGATAAGATACAGACAAAGTGTAGGTACAACCACAGGAAAGTGATACAAGAAGATCATCAATAATAGAGGCTACAGTTACTTATGGTACATTGAAAGTAGTTACAACTGTGATATAACAATCGTTTCCATAACATGGAGTTCATTTCACTCAGCATCATCTTATGTGATCATAAGGGTATAGCTATTGGGCTCCTGTGATCGTCTGCTGTGACTTGTCTAAACTTGTGCTAATTATTCCCAATAAGGGAGACCATAGAGTCCATGTTTCTTTGGATCTGGCTCACTTCACTTAGTATAACTTTTTCCAAGTTCTTCCATTTCCTTACAAATGGGGCAATGTCATTATTTCTGATAGAGGCATAAAATTCCATTGTGTATATGTACCACATTTTCCTGATCCATTCTTCTACTGAGGGGCATCTGGGTTGGTTCCAGATTCTAGCTATGACAAATTGTGCTGCGATGAACATTGTTGTGCTGGTGGCTTTACTGTGATTATGTTTGTGGTCTTTTGGATAGATACCCAAAAGTGGGGCTGCTGGGTCATAGGGGAGTTCTATGTTTAGCCTTCTGAGGAATCTCCATACTGCTTCCCAGAGTGGCTGAACCAGTTTACATTCCCACCAGCAATGAAGTAGGGTTCCCTTTTGGCCACATCCCCTCCAACAGTTGTTTTTGTTAGTTTTCTTGATATAGGACATTCTTACTGGGGTGAAATGGAATCTCAATGTTGTTTTGATTTGCATTTCTTTTATGGCAAGTGATGTAGAGCACTTTTTCATATGTCTCTTTGGCCATTCTCATTTCCTCATCAGAGAAGTCTCTTTGTAAGTCTTTAGCCCACTTGATGAGGGGGCTATTGGTTCTTTGCAGTTTTGTTTTGGAGGAATTTACTTTTTTTAGTTCTGCATATATTTTAGATATGAGCCCTTTGTCAGTTGAATGGCCAGTAAAGATCTTCTCCCATTCTGTGGGCTTTCTATTTATCTTGCAAGATATGTCCTTTGCCCTGCAGAAGATCTGCAGTTTGATGTAGTCCCATTTGTCCAACCTTTCTTTGATTTGTAGCCTTTCTGGGTCTTTGTTAAGAAAGTTCTGTCCTGTGCCAAGGAGCCCAAGTGTTTCTCCTACTCCTTCAATTAGTGTTTTCATGGTGTCTGTTTTGATTTCTAGGTCTTTGATCCATTAGGAATTGATTTTGGTGCAGGGTGACATATAAGGATCTAGTTTTAGTTTGTTGCATGTGTTGAACGAGCTTTGCCAGCACCATTTGTACAAATTCAATGCAATCCCCATTAATATCCCAACACCATTTTTTAATGAAATAGAGGAAGAAATCCAGAAATTCATATGGAACAATAAAAGACCTAGAATAGCAAAAACAATCCTAAGCAGAAAGAATAGTACTAGAGGAATTACAATACCCAACTTCAAGCTGTATTTTAAAGCTATAGTAATAAAAACAGCTTGGTATTGGCTCCAGAACAGGCCTGAAGACCAATGGAACAGAATTGAAGACCCAGAAATGAACCCACAGAACTACGCCTACTTAATCTTTGATAAAGGAGCTAAAACAATAGTCTGGAAGAAAGATAGCCTCTTTAACAAATGGTCTTGGCATTATCGTATGTAATCATATGTACATAGCTATTGAGCTATTGTGATCTCTGCTAGGTCTATCCTAGACATATTGTAATTATTACCAATGAGGAAAAACAAAGAGTTTATGTTTCTTTGGATCTGCCTCACTTCATTTAGTATGATTTTTTTCTTAGTCATTCTATTTTCATATGAATGGGGCAATGCCATTCTTTCTGATAGAAGAATAGAATTCCGTTGTGTACCACAATTTCTTGATCCTTTCACCTACTGTGGGGCATCTGGTTTGGTTCCACATGTTAGCAATGGTAAATAATGCTACTATGAAAGTTTATATACCATCCTTCACCAAATCAATTCCAAATAGATCAAAGACCTCAAGGTAAAAGTGGATACCCTTCAAACATTGCAGGAAGGAATAGGAGAAACACTAGGACTCAATAGTATGGGTGAAAATTTTCTTTATAAAGATCCAGAATCACAACAAATCAAAGAAAGGTTGGACAAATGGGATTGCATGAAATTGAAGAGCTTCTGCATGGCAAAAGACATAGATTGTGAGATAAATAGAAAGCCCACAGAATGAGAGATCTTCACTAGCCATACAACAGACAAGGGCCTCATATCTAAAATATATGCAGAACTAAAAAAAGTAAATTCCTCCAAAACAAAACAGCAAAGAACCAACAGCCCCCTCAACAACTTGGATAAAGACTTGAAAAGAGACTTCTCTGATGAGGAAATGAGAATGGCCAAGAGACATATGAAGAAGTGCTCTACATCACTGGCCATACAAGAAATGCAAATCAAAACAACATTGAGATTCCATCTCACCTCATTAAGAATGTCATATATCAAGAAAACTAACAATAATAAATGTTGGAGGGGATGTGGCCAAAAGGGAACCCTACTTCATTGTTGGTGGGAATGTAAACTGGTTCAGCCATTCTGGGAAGCAGTATGGAGATTCCTCAGAAGGCTAAACATAGAGCTCCCCTATGACCCAGCAGCCCCACTTTTGGGGATCTATCCAAAAGACCACAAACAAGAACACACTAAAGCCACCAGAACAACAATGTTCATCACAACACAATTCATCATAGCTAAACTAAAGAACCATCCCAGATGCCCCTCAGTAGACGAATGGATCAGGAAAATATGGTACATACACACAATGGAATTTTATGTCTCTATCAGAAAGAATGGCATTTCCCCATTCATAAGGAAATGGAAGGACTTGGAAAAAGTTATACTAAGTGAAGTGAGCCAGACCCAAAGAAACATGGACTCTATGGTCTCCCTCATAGGGAATAATTTTTTTGTTTGTTTTTTCAAATTTTTATTATCAAACTGATGTACAGAGAGGTTACAGTTTCATACATTAGGCATTGGATACATTACTTGTACTGTTTGTTACTTAGTCCCTCATACCCCCCTCCCTCCTTCCCCTTTCCCTTTCTCCCGATGAGGTGTTCAGTTCACTTACACCAAACAGTTTTGCAAGATAATGCTAAGTGAAATGAACTCCATGTTATGGAAACGATTGTTATATCACAGTTGTAACTACTTTCAATGTCCCATTTGTATCCGTAGCTTCTATTATTGATGATGCTCTTGTATCACCTTCCTGTGGTTGTACCTACACTATCTCTGTAATCTTATCTAAGCATATTGGAAACCATGTATATTGGGATTAGAACTAGGAAATTGAAAGGGAATACCAAAATTGAGAGACACAGGGTAAAAAAAGACAAACAACTATAAGTAAACCTTTCATATTTTCTCCATCAGTCTCTTCAAGAAGAAAAGTCTGTTGAGATAGTGTGGTAGGTTTTGAGAAGCAAAATAGAAAAACAAAGCAAAAATAAAGATGAAAGCAAGTGCAGTGTGGTCTAGGACTGATGTTGTAGATTCTGTACCCTTAGATTTCATAAGATCTTCTTTGGAAGAAGACCCCTTAGTGACATGTCCTCTGCTTAACTTCACAGGAGGTTCAATCCATTGGCTCTCAAGGAATGACTTCCGATAACACTGCTTATCTGACTCTATTACCATCATTCTGTTACCTTTCAGATAAACCTGAAAGAATCTATTACTTTAGTGTGAAACAAGAACAGACCCAGTATCCAAGTTTTAGAATGATTAAAGGAGAACATCAATGGAGCTGTTAGATAAATTTTTTAAATTTCATAGGAATTTCAAGAAAAAGGGATAGAGCTGTCCTAATGGAAAAATTTTAAAGAAATATTCACTTTATTTCAATAAATATCAGTTGGCAATCCAGAATTAAATGAACTGGTATTTAAACACTTTATTAGTGTACATTAGCTGTACAAGGTAATGGGTTTCATTGTAATATATTTATAAATGAAAATAACATACTTCAATTATATTGAACCCTCAATACCTGCTTCATACAATCCTCTTCTTCTTACCTAAAAATTATCTTTCTACTTTCATGTGATTTTTCCCTCTAGTTCTACATATGAGAGAAATATATGACATTTGTCTTTGAGTCTAATTTATTTTCCCTAATGTGATGATTTAATTCCTTCTTTTCCCTAAAAATAAAATAATTTCATTTTTATTTGTGGCAAAATAATATTCCATTATATATACATATATACACAGAGTAATATATACATATATATCACATTTTAAATGTATTTATCTACTGACAGGCACTCAGGCTGACTCCCTGACTTGTATATTGTGAATCGCATTTTTCTAAAGTTATCTCTAATATATATTGACTTTCATTCCTTTAGGTATATATGTATATATACATATATATGTCCAAGTATAATATATACATAGTACACATATACTGTATCTATCAATCTATCTACCAAGTATAGTACAGCTATATCATATGATAGTCCTATTTTTAGGTGTTTTTTTTTTTTTGAGAAACATCAATGCTTAATTCAGTAGTAGCTGGACTCATTTACATTCACACTATAAATATTCCTTTTTCTCCAGCATCCTTGTCAACAATTTTTATTTTATGTTTAAGTAACGAGTTTTGAAGGTAGAAAATTCTGCCTTGTGATGATGATACATTCTTGTAATTCTGACACTTGGGAGACAGTGAGTTCAAGGCCAGCCTCAGTTATATAGTAAGACTTTGTTTCAAATAAATGCATGCATATAATCCTACCTACTCAGAAGGCTGAGATCTGAGAATCACAGTTCAAAGCCAGCCCAAGAAGTTTCCATTGAGGCTATAATTTCCAATTAATCACAAAAATAGTTGCAAGTGGAACTGTGGCTCAAGTGTAGACTGAGCCTTGAGCAAAATAGGCTCAGGGACAACACCCTGGCCCCAAACTCAAGCTCAGAATTAGAACAAAATAAAAAGGTTAAAAAACTATGCCCCTCCCAAGTTTTTATTCAGTGTACAAAGTAAATAGCAAGGCCCAGAAATGAATGACTATGCTTTAAACTGCAAACAGATCACAGGAGGATTGCAGAAGAGGTGAGTAGGGAGAGATAATGCATGAGACTTCACACCTATTCTAGGTCACTCAGATTACAACAATCCTAGATTTACCCTTTTAAATATGCAAGATGATGAGGCAAACACACACACACACACACACACACACACACACACACACACACACACACACACACAGATTAAGGTTAGCCTGAATGACCCGGAGTCT
The DNA here is from genome assembly GCF_023159225.1 of Perognathus longimembris pacificus. Classification (NCBI taxonomy): domain Eukaryota; kingdom Metazoa; phylum Chordata; class Mammalia; order Rodentia; family Heteromyidae; genus Perognathus; species Perognathus longimembris. The sequence goes on from NC_063172.1 coordinate 64,110,036, forward strand.
GTTGACCATACAGTACTAGGTCCTTCAAATATTGATTCAGTTTAGTTTTTCTTTTCTTAACTGAAATGAAATATATACTCTGTGTTACCTTGAGTCCTGGCTATAGATTCACTTGTGCAAACTGAAATAATAAATACATTTTCTTTTAGTTAGGTTGGGGTTAAAGCTGGCTACTTTACAGTGTCAGAAGATAGTAACTCCTTGTATAGAGTATTGCCTGCATTCTTTATTTCTTAGGACTTGAGTGTGATTTGCTAATTCTTGCATATAAGCTATAGCCAGCTCATGATCATTAAAATTGATCTGACCATGAGAAAAATGGGGGAAAATGCAGAAGCAGAAAAGCACACCTTACTAATCAACATTCCTGCAGCTGAACAGAGCCCAAGGCAATGAGTACAAATAGCAAGGGACATTTTCTTTTCTTTTTTTAACAGTTCTAACTTGATATGCTTTATTTACTTTTGGGAGAGGTTTCATGTATTTATTATCTTTTAATTGGTACATATTAAGTAATTAAACTTCTGTGCATGTATATAATTTTAATGTGCTTTGACCAAGCTCATCCCTCAATTACTTTTTGTTATCCCCCTTTTTCCTTTCCCCAATTTTCTTCCACCCTTTTGGTGTTTTCCTCTTTATTTTCATGACCTGTGTTGTTGTTGTTGTTGTTGTTGTTGTTGTTGTTTGGTTGCTTTTCAGCTTCCAGTAATGAGAAACAAAGCAAAACAAAACATGAAATACTTGCCATTGTGGGACTGTCTTATTTCACTTAACATGATAAGCTCCAGTTCCACCATTTTCTAGCTAATGATATCATTTCATCTTCTTAATGGCTGAGTAGATACGCCATATTCTCATTTTGCATTTACCCCTCGATGGATATCTAGACTGACTCCATGACTTGGCCAAGATCAATAGCTCAGTGATGAGCGTGGTTTTGCAGTTGTTTGTGTAGTAAACTGGATTTCATTATTTTGGGTAGATACACAGAAATGATATAGAAGAATTGTTTGGTAGTTATATTTTTAACTTTTTGAGTCATCTCCACGCTGATTTCAATTGTTCATGGACTAATTTACATTCCTATCAACAGTGAGTAAGAGTCTATGGCCCCTTCCTCCACCGAATCCTCATCAGAATTAAAACTTCTTCTGAGGTACATATGCAAGGGTAAAAAAGCAAATGAAGTATTTTTTTTCCTTTTAACTGTGCATTTTCCCCAGCTCTAGGGTATTCATATTTAGCAATTACTGAGGGATTTTAGTAAATAACTACACTTTCGAGCCAAAACTACCATTTACAAGTCTCCTTGGAGCCTGAATGAATCCATCCAATAAGAGAAGGAAGAAATGTAATTTAGGCTGACCATTGTCAAAGGCAATACTTTGGTTAGAGCTACCTTCTATAGGCACAATTCAAATTGAGAAGAAATTATTAGAAATTTTCTTACAGGTAAGTTTATTCAAATTATAAAATCAATTATAGTATTATGTTCAAGATACGGAAAGCAAGTGTTTTTGTAAAAATATTATTACATTGGTAAAGAACAACAATGATAAAAAAAATGTACTTTCTGGGCACCAGTGGCTCACACCTGTAATTCTAACTACTCAGAGGCTGAGATCTGAGGATCATGGTTCAATGCAACCTAAGCAGGGAAGTCTGTGAGACTCTTATCTCCAATTAACCACCAGAAAACCAGAAGTAGCACTGTGGCTCAAGTGGTAGAGCACTAGCCTTGAGCTGAAGAACTCAGGTACAGTGCCCAGGCTGAGAGTTCAAGCCTCATAACTTCCCCAAATTTGTATTTGTTCTTATTTCAAGCCCTAAAAATATTGAAAAACAAAAATTATTATTCACAGTGCCTCTACCTAATTATAACAACTCATTTAATTCTTTCCTGTATAGCCACCAAAACAAGCATTGTTTGATTTACAGAAAAATGACCAAGCCGGGAGCTGATGGCTTGCCCCTGCAATACTACCTACTCAAGAGGTTGAGTTCTGAGTATCATGATTTGAAATGAGACAAATAGATAAGCCTTGGAGTTTCTTATTTTCAATTAACCAAGGAAAAAGCTCAAAGTGTAAGTGTGATTCATATGGTAGAGTTCCAGCCTTGATTCAAAATAATTGAATTAGATTTCAAGTCCGTGAGTTCAAGTCCCAGTATCAGACAGGAAAGAAAGAAAGAGAGAGAAAGGATGGGTGGGAGGAAAGAAAGAAAGAAAGAAGAAAAGGAAGGAGGGAGGGAGGGAGGGAGGGAGGGAGGGAGGGAGGGAGGGAGGGAGGAAGGGAGGGAGAGAAAGAAGGAAGGATGGAAGGAAGGAAGGAAGGAAGGAGAGAAAGAAAGAATGAAAGAAAATGAAGTGGTACCAGAAGCTTTCTCTTCATCGAACTTTTCCAGATTCCCAATCATTTTCCCTTGTTCTACTCTACAATAATGACATTCCAAAATCCTTTAATAAATTAGGTGTAGTAACTATAATGTGGCCTGACTAACGCAACTCATCAACACATTTGATAATACCTATCTATTAAAGTGATCATGGCTACCTAATTCTTTAATGGATTTCTATAAGTGTTACCCTCTGCTGCTGTTTCAGTTTCTTTGTCTATTATTGAGAGTATAATCTTACTGAAATTTCTTGAGTTTGTGACAACACTCAATTCCATTTAATAAAAGTTACCACCAAAATCCATGTACAAAGTAGTCGATGTCCTCTGGGAGAAAGACTGCTAAGTATAGAGTTTTAATTGTTTTGTTCGTGCCACAGAATAGATATACTCAGGAGCTTACCAGGGAGAACAAGGGGAAGAAACGCAAGGCAGGTAATGCACTATGACCTCTACTTCCTTGAAGGAGACATCAGAAAGTGAATAATCTTCATTTGATCACCTAACTGGATTCTGTTGAAGAATATTTACCTGATACCCATTTTAAACCAGAACAAAAATACATTAAGTGGGGCACTGCTGACTCATGCCTGTAATTCAGCCTAGGAAGGCTGAGACTGAGGACTGAGATTCAAAGCCAGCCCAAGCTGACCATGAGATTACTTTTTGTTCTTAATTTAAAAACAAATGATTGTAAAGATGATGTACAGATGGGTTGAAGTTACATAAGCAAGGCTAGTACCTCTTCCCTCATTTTCTCCCACTCCCCTCCAATTCCCTGGCTCCCCCCTCCCCCCGCCCCCCGCCTCAAGTTGTAAAATTAATTTCCAACATAGTATCTCATGAGTATGACTGTTACGTTGGTTGACCCTTTGTCCCACCATTTCTGAGATATTTAGCAGAGCATCACAATGGCTCAATAGTGATGTGGCTATGAGCTATATACAATGATGCTAATCATAGTGAACTACAAGAAATGGAAGCAAAAGGTTTTTCTTTATTGTATCGTTTGAAATTATTTTATTTCTTTTTTCTTTCCCTTTGTTTTATTCCCTGTTGTCACATTTTTTATTTCTCTACCCTTTGTCTTGTATATAAGTTTATCCATGAGATTCTTATACCCATTTAAGTACCAAAAAAAAAAAAAATAGCCAGAAATGGATCTGTGTCTCAAGTGATAAAGTGCTAACGTTAAGCAGAAAACAAAATAAAACAAAAAACCTTAGGGACAGTACCCAGGTCCTGAGTTCAAGCCCCAGGACTGGCACCAAAAATTAAATAATATATATGTAAATACATATTTATATTACTTTTTTTTTTTTGCCAGTCCTGGGCCTTGGACTCAGGGCCTGAGCACTGTCCCTGGCCTCTTCTTGCTCAAGGCTAGCACTCTGCCACTTGAGCCACAGCGCCCCCTCTGGCCGTTTTCCATATATGTGGTGCTGGGGAATCGAACTGAGAGCTTCATGTATACGAGGCAAGTACTCTTGCCACTAGGCCATACTCCCAGCCCTATATTACATTTTTATATGTATACATATATAGGTTTAGTTTCTCGTTTTGACAATATCATATTATGTATATATCATCCTTAGTCTAGGAAGTTTTTCTGCTTATAAATAGAAAGAATATATCTCTCTCATGTGCATATTTATTTGGTATTTATAGATCTGCTATATATGTGTATACATACACACACATATAGTTGTGTGATTTGCTTTTGGTGGATTTTTATTGCAATCTCTTAGAAAAACAGGTCCACATGTATAGAATTTTGCAAAAAGGCAAAATTCATAGAGAACTACTGAACATAGACCGTTTGAAACTTTGTCTACAAAGCTATCTTTGACCTTTATGAAATTCTGAGGTTAAGTTGTACTTTCCTCATTACCACAGTTCAGTACATTTGGTGGGGGGGACAAACTATTTTGAAGTACTGATACTGGGCCTTTGGTCTCATATCATCATCTGAATTTTCTCAACTATTTCTGAAATTTAAGACAAGTCTATTAAACCACAATTTTTTTCAGATGGAATATATTTAAGTCCTGTCAGTAACTACCATTTGAACTCACATTGAACTTTTCTTTTGAGTAGTTCAAAGTTTCTAAAAGTCTCAGGTAAGCTAAGAATATCACTGCAGAATGGTAGAAGTGAGTACCCTTGATACAGTGGTTAGAGCCATCTCAGCTCTGAGAACATACATGATTTTCACAGGGCATCAGGACAAGAGCATAAAAACTACAGCAGCAACAACAAAAACCAGATATTAAAGAAAACCCTGTGTTAATAAGTGCCAGAGGATGAGAAATAATCTTACCTTATTTAATTGACTTCAGACAGAGGGAAATTAACATGTACCTGGCCTCACAAATATCAAAACGAAATTGTGGAAATCTGTTTGGTCATTGTTTGAGAACAGGGTATAAAATAGAAAACATAAATCTGCTCCCATTGCTCTCTCAATATGTCAGTTGACAAGATTCTCTTTTATGTATAATGCCTGATGCCTTTTTAATCCAAATTTTTCCAATAATTGCTTTGTTCTCTTCTTATAATGGTGCTAACAGAAGCCCTAATAAAAGATTTGTGGCAGGGCTGATCAGTTCTGTTTTCTAATGTGCTGGCACTGGAGATTGAACTCTGGACCTGGTGCTTTGCCACAGGAGTTACAGCTTTTTTGGTGATCATTTGGACATAGCAATCAATCCTAAGACCTCAGCCTCCAGAACAGTGGTGTAGCTTGAATTGTTTTTTTCAAAAAGTGCTGTGTCAGATTTCAAGAGAAATCTTGAACTTCACCTTGAAGAGCGGTTCAGGAATCACAACATGGGAAAATGATTACATACAAATTTATTGATTTCAAACAAACACCAAAAGGATACATTGAAAACTACAGTCAAGACTGTGATTCCACTTACAGCAAAACAATGAGAATAGTTGGTGTTGTGATGACGTTAATATATTCATGCAATACATTGTCAGACATGCGGGGATCCAGGTTTTTTTTTTTTTCTGCTTGTAGACTTTAAGAAGAAAGTTCTAGACATGTACATTATGTACCAAGAAATAGTGTTCAAATAGGGTCAGTATATGAGAACATTGATACTTGTCAGCTGTGTGCTAGATGAGTTTTCAGAGTGTGTTATTTTAGACTTCATTATATTGTTCCATGGAGCATTCCAAGAAAAGGTGGCAGGTAAAAAAAAAAAATCAGGTGTATTCAAATGAAATTATTCCCAAGGGACAAAGTGTGGGGTTTGGGTTTTTTCCCCTCAAATGATAGCTATTGACAGAGTTGACTTCACTTTGCCATTGAACTCTGACAAGGTGATTATTTTTAAAAACTAAAATATGGTGCATTATACATTTTAGCCTGGAGCTAGAAGTGAAGAGTGAATATTCATTCAGTTTTTTTTTTTTTTTTTTTTTTTTACTCTCCCTTCAGAAAAAAAAAGAGGGGGAAGACAGTGCATTAAAAAGGAACCAGGACTTTCTTGTGTCCTCATGGAAAATAAACTGTGGCCAGAACAGTAAACTGTTAAACTCTTATCATTTACCTAAATTATAGCATGAAGTTTAATTTGATCCTTTGCAACAAAGGAAGTTTTTGGTAACTTTATGCTAAGAATTTGTTAAAAGGAAGGCAATGACAGTTTGTATTCACAGTAACTATAGTATCAATTTAGAAAAAGAAAATTTAAATTTAGAAATATGTGGCCTTCACACATAGAACACCATCAATCTCACCAAAACTTGACAAAAACAAGTGCACCCTGTCAGCAGATACATGCCCCACAGACATATTTGCATGCTGAAAATGTTAACTGATCTTTATTTTATGACTTAGGTCTATAAAAACCCTCTCTCAAATAGAATGCATTCCTCAGGAGTTACAGAGTTACAGCAATGACATGACTTAGTCAACATTAGGCAGTAAGTCAGTGGACAAGATTACCGTATCCTTCAGACACTGTAATGGGCTAACAGGCTACTAAGTCAGCCTAGGCTTCCGTGTCACTAGAGAATTTTAAATCTTTTAAGAAAAGAGCTAATTCATAGGGTTGATCTAGCCAAAGTTTAACAAATTAGGCACAAAAATACTTTCTGAAAGAGTTTCTCTAGGATTTCTTCTTAGCCTACTATTATAAAAACATACTTTGAATAACTTTCCCATACAGGGCTACTTTCAGGCATGTTACATCTTAGGTAACATAAATCTTGATCATTTTTCTCTCAATTTTTATCTATGAAAGTCAACTAAAGAAAAATTCACTTCCTTTTTAATATTGGCAAAGAAAAACGATGTCAAGTAGATGATAAGGGTTATTTTATTTCAATCCAAATAACAAAATCTCTTTATCAGATGCAGTTTATAAAACTCAAAGCCACCAAGGTACATTTTTTTCCTCCTTGACAACTCTAATATCAATCTTGTTTATCTTGTCTTTTTAGGATAGTGACAGATTTGAAAGTCAGACTTCTTTCACTTCCAATTCTGGACAGAGAAGTAAGCTCCATGAAATTTTTTGACTTTCTTTCATAAAGGGGTAAAATCTACAAGAAAACTATTAGATAAACAGGCTGTAGCAGTTCTCTGTTTAGGTTAACATTACAATATTACTTATCTTAAAATACTGCTTTAAATCCCAAGAAACCAACAAGAAACAAGATCTAATTTGATTCCATCTGAAATGTCACAAATTTTAGTAATAACTATTCCTTTTGGATTTTTGTTGGTTGGTTGATTGATTAGTTGATTGGTTAGTTTGTCTTTTGCTTTTTTTTTTTTTTTTTTTTTTTTTGGCCAGTCCTGGGCCTTGGACTCAGGGCCTGAGCACTGTCCCTGGCTTCTTCCCGCTCAAGGCTAGCACTCTGCCACTTGAGCCACAGAGCCGCTTCTGGCCGTTTTCTGTATATGTGGTGCTGGGGAATCGAACCTAGGGCCTCGTGTATCCGAGGCAGGCACTCTTGCCACTAGGCTATATCCCCAGCCCCTGTCTTTTGCTTTTTTTGAGACATAGTTTACCTAGGTAGCCCTAGCTGGTTTCAAATTCATGATCATTCTACCTGAGCTTCCTCAATGCTGACATTACCGTGTGCCAATTTACCTGACTATTTATCTTCTTAGAATTCACAGAAGAAATTGACTGGCTGAATATAGTTTATTATACACTTTGGAAGGAAGGAAAGGGTCAATATTTGGAATACTAGCCATGATTGATATATATCTCTTAAGATTTTATTTATTTAATCCTCTTTAAATTCAATTTCATTTAAAAAATAAGTATAAATAGTAAAATATCAATATTCAGTTAAAATTTCTTTTGTTGAAAGATCTCTGAAATAAGATTGAAGAAAAACTTAAAATGATTTAAGATGTCATGCTGATTTTTAAGAATGTCTGTGGTATACATTTATACATAGTGAAAGTTCAAGTTTTGAGCAGCTAGTGTTATACTATGACTTGATGGCAAGCCAAGGTCAGTTTATACCATAGGTTATTCTGTTTCCATAGGAGAAAAGCCAGTGTTTAATCCTAAAGGAAAATACTCGCAATGTTGTTTATGTAAAAATCTACAATCAGTACATGGATAAAGAAATTATAAACATATAGAAAATCACAATAACAACTCAGGAAATTTTGAAATCTGTGCTACACAAAAAGAGTTAAACTCCCTAACATATAAATTGGTCCTTTGTAAATGATAAGAAAAGGCAACCAGTAGACAGACAGAATGGGAAAAAAATGATTTAGCAAGAGATAAGAAGTGCTATTTTATTCATCATGAGAGAAATGCAAATTAAAACTTCACTGAGCTAATGTTTTTGACCAGCAATTTGCCATAGGTTACGATTCTGCTAGCACACAGTCTTGCTATGGAGAAAGAAAGTAGATCCTCTTTTATTTGAATGGTATATGTGCAAATCACTGAAATGATGTGAAATGCAATTTAGGAGAATCTGTGGAAATTTAAATCATACTATCTTTTGAACTAACCGTTCCTGTTAGGAATTATGTCACAGATATGCTCCAGCACATTCAAATAGCATGAAAACATCTTCATACCGGAAGCGGTTCCTAAGCAAAATGGAAGCCATCTTTAGCTGAGGACTGGAAGCTCACTGGCTGATGGCCGGTTCCTTACATTATGACCAGAAAATGGAATACTAGTCATCTGTAAAGAAGAATTCTCTATCCTTTATACCTAAGAATATGAAAGGAATTTGAAAATATATTATTTAAAGGGGACAGAAGCAAAGCATGACATTTTATATAACATATCATCGGTACTTTAAAAGAAGGAAGAATATATATTACTATTTATTGGAAATACTTACCTATGCCTCAGCTATCTCTGAGTAAATAGAAAATAATGACATAACTGCATTTACAGTTGGTGGCTGGAGGATTAGGAGAAGGAAGGGCAGGAGACATCTTGGAGAGGAAACTTCATCTAGATTAACACATTTTGAGGCAAACACTCTTGCCACTAGGCCATATTCCCAGGCCTAGATTAACAAAATTGGAAGAAGCATTTGGATGTACTTGTAAAAACAGAAAAGGTTGCTCTAAGTCAAACCTACCAAGACCTAGGCTTTATAAAATGGACATAGAATTCCTCTAGGAACAATTATCTCAGAATAGTTTTGATCCTTAAAGAAAACGAAGGTGTTTCCATCAGGCCTACGAATCACCTACATTACTTCTAACTTAACATGTGTCCATGAAAATATGCTCCAAAAGGAAGCAGACATGGTTACCAGTGACCTACACAAAGCCAACACAAAAGATTCTGCAACCAATTTTGCTTCATTTAAAGAGTAGCACATTTATTATTTGGAGTAAAGGTTATAGATTTCACTAATATATGTTCATTTGCTTGTTAGAATATCCCTGTGTAAAAATGTCACACGACTTCAAAATGGCCACTGGGGTGCAATTTGGAAGAGAACACAATGCAGTGCTACCTACTTTATATAGGCAGCACGCTCATTAGAGTGGTATCATTAGCGTAGACCTCTAACCAACTGAGATAATTTAGCTCCAAATTACACAGGAACGTGAGGCGTCATCTTGGATCATTTCGCAGGTCAAAATACAAATAAATACTCTGAAAAGCTGTGAACCTGGCTTGAGATGTAAGGCTATTGATAGAGGACTAAAATGCAGGTCAAGCTTCAGCACTTGGTACTTGTGCTTAAGGAAAAAAGTCATTGTAGTTCTCTGTAACTCAGCACAATAAAGAGACATATTGTTTTGCATGCTTTTCACAAACCATCTTTCAATTAACCACATTATAGTAAAAATAAATTATTGATGATTAATTTACTACTAAATTACATCGTGGTGATATTCAAATTACTGTGGTAGCAATATTACTATCATCATTAAGACTAATCTAGATTGCTTTAAATAGTTGAATGTTGTTAAACTATTATTTTCTCCTTAAGACCTATGTTAGATAGGAATGAGGCACTGAATTGACTTATATTAAAGACCGTTTTTTCTAATCATTGTAAACAGATGTTATCACAGAGGCCCTACATTTCTACTTACTTTTCATGCCTACATCCCTCAATTTATTCAGTTAGATTGTAGTCTACTTGAGGACAAATACTTACTTATAGGTTTTGATAATCTATATACAACCTAACACAGTACCTTTCTACTGCAATTTTTTAAAAATAAGTGCACATAGATCATCAGAAACATGTGAGGAGAACTGATTGTTTTCTTTTGAGACAGCATGTAAGCAGCTGAAGTTGACCTGGAATGCACTCAACTTCCTGGGTGCTGCGATTACTGGCCTGTACTATCATACCGGCCAAAACAATGCCCAATATTACAGAACAAAACTAAAACCGAGAACAGAAGTTCTCAAAGTTAATAAAAGTCAAAATCAATAAAAAAAAAGAAATCATATTGTCCAGTGCATACTCAAGATCAAGTCAGCCAGAATCTCTAGATGAAAGGACTCCTGGCATTAAAGTTCCAGGTCTTCCCAAATAATTTGAGTATGCACTACAATTTGAACATCTTGTCTAAAGCAACAGGCTCTCAATCTCTGGTGATCATTAACAATAACTATAAAGTAAAAAAGGAAAAGACAACATCCAATGAAAAACCTAAGTATTATTAGAGTTGGCAAGTGTGCGCTAAAACAAAACATAAGAAAAACTCTCAGACCAATCTGACAGACATCCAGGTTTGAGAACCACAGCTGTGAAGGTTTCAAAGTGTGGTCCTAAATTAGCATGAAAGCCTACGACATTATTATGGATGAGAATCGTGTATCTTGCCCAGTCAGAATCAGAGCTTCCCACTGCAGAATAAAAAACGTTTGGATACAGAGGTGTGTTTTCACAAGCTCCTGGTACTGAACCATGCCACTGCAGTACTGTGAAGTGTCTCACATGGAGCTATGGAGAAAAGAACTATGGCCAGCTATCAGTGGCTCAGGTCTGTAATCCTGCTTCTCAGGTGGCTGAGATCTGAGGATGACTTTCAAAGCTAATACAAGACGGTGGTTTTCTCCAATGAACCACTCAAAATCCAGAAGTGCAGCTCAAGTGATGTAATACCAGCCTTGAGCAAAGAAGCTAATGGACACCACCCAGGCCCTGAGTTTAAGTCCCACTGCTGGCACAAGAAGAGGAGGAGGAGGACATAAAGTAGAGGAAAAGGAATGAAGAGAGGAAGGAGGAAAAATTATGCCTTTTTTATTTTAATGGGATAAAGAAATTGCATGAGTCTTTCCATATTTTAAGTTTTGCTGACCTTAATGTTTAAGCTTTTTTGTTTTTATTTTATTTATTTGTTTGTTTGTTTATTGGCCAGTCCTGGGCTTGGACTCAGGGCCTGAGCACTGTCCCTGGCTTCTCTTTGCTCAAGGCTAGCATTCTGCCACTTGAGCCACAGCGCCACTTCTGGCCATTTTCTACATATGTGGTGCTGAGGAATCGAACCCAGGGCTTCATGTATACGAGGCAAGCACTCTTGCCACTAGGCCATAGTCTCAGCCCCAACTTTAAACTTTTGACACCTTCCCTTCATATGTGTTAATATTATTAACAGAAAACAAAGCAAAATAAAAAATTAAACAGGTATATTAACCACAAAATCTACCTAAAATATTGACTAGCTGTTTTTTATAGATTCAGAAGTTTACTTTATGAATGTTTGAGTTTGACTTTATGTTGGATTTCTATAGGCAAAGCTGGTCCTAGTGAAGATTTTAAAGAAACCTGTACGTTTTTTATTGCTCATACATGGGCACTGCCCCTCAGCTCTTTTGCTCATGGCTAGCACTCTTCCACTTGAGCCATAGTGCTACTTTTAGTTTTCCAGTGGTTACTTGGAGCTAAGAGTCTCATGGAGACTTTTCTGTTTGGGCTGGCTTCCAATTGTGATCTTCAGATCTCAACCCCCAGAGTAGCTTGGATTATGGACATGAGCCACTGGTGCCTGGCAGCCTATAATTTTTAAACAAATACCTAAATATATAATTTATAATTCAAAATTTAAGCATAAAATTTTGTATTTTACTACATAGTGTTCATTTGTAAAATATGTGTGTATATATATATATATCCCAATTAATGAGCTCCTATTGGATACAAGGCATGTTGTCATTTATATGTGCTCTCAATAGCCCTATAAAGAAGGCCTTACCATCGCCTAATGAAATTCAGAGAATTAAAGATCTTGAGTAAGGGATCTTGAGTAAGGTCAACAGGGAGTTCCCCACTCAAAACCATGAGCTTGCCCTGTCTGGAAATGTGCTTAGGAATCACAGGCCTATTAAACTGACCATCCTGGTCTCTGTTGAGGGAATTGAATTAATGAATGTGACTTTAACCTTGCTGAAATGTAAAGGGAAACTACTGGCCTTCCCCACCTCCCTGAAGGTCAGCAGGGATAAGGAAGGAGTTCTGATCAGAAAAGCTTGAAGTTGTGCTAAAATGCATGTTCAACTTGGAAAGGGAGGAGGGCTCCGTTGTTTTAAGACAGTATCTTGGGTCTCTGGAACAACTATGCTTCGATCACTTCTACCTTTCACAAAGTAAACAAAACTTCCTTTTGACCACCACATCCTCAAGTGGCCCTCCCAGAAAACAAGCTTCCCCAAGGAGCGGGTACTACTTACTAGCCCCGTTTCTCCTATCACCTGTCATCTTGAAAATATCAGCAATTGGACTTCCCCCCTCATTTCATTCACTCTCCTTGTCAGACCCTGAAATCCACCCATTCTAGTACTCATTGAAGGCCAGCTACAATGTGCCAGGTCCTGTTACAAATACAGCTTTGAACAAAACAAAGGCCTTTCCCTCAGGAGTTAATGGTCAGAGTGACAGGAAGTGGAATTGAAATCAAATTAATGGGAAGGGTGTTCTGTGATATAAAATGCCGTGGACACTGTCATGCAGGGTAGGCGGGTAGGCAGCACTTGGGGCGGGTAGGGTGGACAGTCTTTTAACGTTCTGCATTGTGGAAGGCCTCAGAGCTAGTGAGCACCTTGACTGTGTTCCTATAGAGGAATGCATTTCAAACATTCAACAGGCTGTTGAGCTATAGGAATGCTTGACAAAGCCAGGCCAGGGAGTTCATGGATGTAAGTCTAGCTGCTTATGAGGCTGTTATCTTCCAGGGACTGTGGTTCGAAGCCATGTGCAGCAAGAAAATCCGTAAAACTCTTATCCCCAAATAAAGAGCAAAAAGACTGAAGTAGAGCTATGCTCAAGTGGTAGAGCAAGCACTTTCAGGGGGAAAAAAAAGCCTAAAAGACAGAATTCAGGCCCTGAGTTCTTGTACAGGCCATATTCTGGCGCGAGTGCGTGCATAAATACACACATAAGTGCACATACACATACACATACACACACATGCTAGTGCATACACAAAATCAGCCAGGTGCTGTGGCTCATACCTTTAATCCTAACTAATAAGGAGGCTGAAATCCAAGGATGGAGGGTCAAAGCTAGCCCAGGCAGGAAAGTCTGTTGAACTATTAACCCCAATTAACCAAAAAGCCAGAAGTGGAGCTGTGGCCCAAGTGGTAAAGCATTAGCTTTGAGCAAATTAGCTCAGAAATAGCACTCAGCCCCTGAGTTTAAGGCCCAGGAGTAGCACACATAAAAATGTTTCGCTTGGTGTAAATAAATGTAATGTCTGCTATAAGCTAAGTGAAGGTGTTGAGTTCTATAGGATAGCATGAATAACACTGAGGCTGTATTATTTGGGCTACTAATATACTTTAGATGTCATTAAATGAACTAAGAAATTATTAGAGAGTTTTAATCAATGAATGACATATTCTGACCAAGGTTTAAAACATCAAATAGCAACAAACTACGGGAATGTAAAAAATAATAAATAAATGTTAGTAATGCATAAAAAGTATGAGATAATCGAAAATTTGTCCCTCCAGTCTCTGGAAATTACAAAGTGTTGTTGAGTAAAATTAAATAGGTCATTATAACATGAAGTTCTAAATAAATGCAGACAGATTTACTTAAAGGATGTTTAAATAAAGGAGAGATAATGACTGCCTTTTGAATTTGATACACATCAGTCTATCTCAAAGCTATTGATAACTGTGCAATTCCAATAAAAATTCCAGAAAAGTATTTGTAGACACTGAAATTATAGAGAAGCTTACCAAGAAACCTATATGGAAATATCAGAGTTCTGAAATAGTAAAATGATTTTGAAATACAAAGAATTTTAATAAATATAAAAGTATAAGATTAACAAGGCAATATGTAATTATAAAAGTAGACAACAGAACAGAATAGAAAGCCAGGAAATACATTGTATGTATACATTTGTGTGTGTGCACAAACTACTAATTTTCAAAACAAATTCATGGCAATACAATTGGAAAATAATTAGTTCTCATAAGAGGTCCTAGAACTTATATGAAAAGTCTAATAAAATCAAACTCACTATACAAATAAATGTGAAGCTAATATATCTTCTAAAATAAAGAAGAAAAATCTGCTACTTTGCTTATCCAAGCAAAGCTTTCTTTAACCAGACACACACACACACACACACACACACACACACACACGCAGAACACAACCCCAAAGGAGAATATGTCAGTTGGAAATATCTATTCTTTGAAAGATACTATCAAGAAAATATATAGTCAAAACACAGACTATGAGAAAATGTACATAGTACATATGTAATAAATGCATGCCTCAAAATCCTTTGATGCACCAGCCATTTATTATTTCTCATGATACTGAGTTCTTTGGGCTGTGTGGGCCAGTGCTTCTGCTCTCTTTGAGTGGTTTCTTCTGTTGGGAACCCAAGCAGTGTGAGATCTAACAAATCCTTTGTATATAGAAATAGGTATATATGCCATAACTCAACAGTAAAAATATAAAATCCAACAAAACCACATAATATCATAAGAAGACACTTCACAAAAAGACACAAATGGTGACAAGCCCATGAAAAATAACTCAATATCAGGGTAATGAAGTTTCGGTCATGAGAGGCTCAAACAGTGATGAGTATTATATTACCACCGAAATGGCTAAAAATTTAGCGATCATACAGACCAACTAATCAATAGTTTACCTTTCATGATAATAGCAGTTTTTCAACTACTACTGTATTCGTTTTGTAATGCTGTCATAGTAAAATACCAAAAAGCTACAAAAATTTATTTTCTTACAGTTCTGGAGACCAGATGTCCAAAACAGATTCTCCAATGCTAAAGTGCACATTAGCCCAGCTGCCTTCTGTAGACTCTAGGGGAGAATCTGTTTTCTTGACTTCCAGCAAGTGAAAGCTGCCTGGATTCCTTAATTTGTTGGACTCCTGGTAGCTGTTGTATCATTCTGCTCATCCTCCTGTAGTATCAACTTCACAGCAATCTTCATCATATTTGGACCCTAGTGATAAACATATTCCAATATCTCCATTTAACCCCTTTCCTTTCCTTCAATGTACATTGCCATTTATTTGGGATTATTATACAAGCCACTGTTTTCTGCATAGTTAGCATTGGTTGAAACTTGTACAAATAAAAATTAAAATTTCTTTATGTTTTCCTACATATCTCTCATCTATACATCTCTCATAATTTTTCTTCTTCCTTTTCGTGTTTCTATTAGTTCCATTTGGGTAAGAGCTTTCTGTTCTATTTTCCTGAAAGGTTTTTATATGTTGTTGTTGTTTTGTTTTTGTCCTTAGATATAGAGCCTAAGTGCTGTCTCTAAGCATTTTTGGCTCAAGGTTTGTGTTTTACCATATGAACCACAGTTTCACTTCTGGATTTTACTCAGCAGATAATTGGAGACAGAGTCTGATGGGCTTTCCTGCCCATGCTGACTTTGAACTGTGATCTCCAGATAGCAGAGTCCTGAGTAGCTACAATCATATAGGCATGACCAGTACCCAGCTCCGAAAGTATTGTTGTAAGGTTTATTCTTCTGAAGAATATTTTCTGTGGTTATGGAAAATATATGTTTTAAGTTGTTTTTATCAGTTAAATGTTTTTGACTTGATGGCTTTCAGTTTCTATTGTCTGTTGAAAAGCTAGAAAACAGTTTGCTTAGAAGATAATTTGACTTTTTAATTTTTAATATTGTTTTTGCCTAGACTTTTTTTCTGGTAAATTTACAATGATATTCTTTGTTGTGTTTATCACTGTGTCATTCATCTAGGTGTTGAGTGGTTCTAGAATGTGTGGCTTAATGATTTCAGGAATTCTGAAAATTGTTTTTAAATATAACCGATCCTTTTTCCTTTTACCTACCCCTCAGGCATCTTAAAATAAGCAAAGATTGCTCCTTTTTTTTCACCATGTCCTACATCTACATCACTCTTACTTTAATTCTATTATTTCACATTTTTATAATATCTATGTGATAATTTTATATATTCTGGCTTCCTGATGAAATTTTCTATCCTGTCAATTTTCTTTCGCACATTAATCATAGTGTCATTTAAGGTTGCTATTTGATTATACCGATATCTAGAGTATGAGTTAATCATTTTTATTGCTTATTTCTCCCTACGACCTAAATCTTACCATTTCAGCCTAGTTTCCTACAGCTGTGTATTCATCTCTTTAAGTGCCTTCTGTGACAACAGAACCTACCCACCCTTCCTCCCCATGGTTCTAGGAATCAAATGGAGAGCCCCAAGAGTGCTGAGCAAGGCTCTACCTCTGAGGCACACCCCAGTCCACCTGGCCGACTTCTATGGCAATTCTAGCCACTTTCGGTAGAGGCAGTAATTGATTTCAAGACACTCCATTATAATCAGAAATAGACATTTTACCTCTAGTATAATAAAAATGGTATTGTGTAATCCATGCATTTAAAAAAATATACTTATATCATATTGGGAGTTGTATAACTACATAAGTGCTATCAGAAACTGATAGTACTCCTCTGTTTCCCAGTGGTTACAACTATTTAGGTACTATTGACTCTTATATGAGAAGGAATTGGAATTTTAATTTCCTTCCAAGTGTAAGGCCCTAAGGTCACTGAAAAAAAACTCATTGTTTTGGTAAAAACGGTATTTGTTGATCCCTACTGTGTATCTAACACTGTTATAGCTAGATGTGTGATCACAGAATGGAGCGCATTCATAGTGTATGTGACTGGATGCATTGGCCAATATTTAAGTCCCATCTCTGCCACTGGTTCATTTTTACAACAATGCTGTTCACTAACATACATTGGTACATCTGAGTGTCAATTAACCTGAAGAAAATCAGAAATGGACATGACTTTCTAAGCTTCTCTTCATTTTTTTAATCTCCTTAAAAAATATCATAACATTCACAAAGTACAAGATCAAAGCCGTTAATTACAATATTCCAAGTATCTAAAATCATGTAGATTATTCAGTACATATTATAGAATTAAGGAAAAGTACATATGTGTGTATATGTATATAATGATATA
Source organism: Perognathus longimembris pacificus (assembly GCF_023159225.1). Lineage (NCBI taxonomy): Eukaryota > Metazoa > Chordata > Mammalia > Rodentia > Heteromyidae > Perognathus > Perognathus longimembris. The sequence continues at coordinate 64,127,375 of NC_063172.1, forward strand.
CATGTATACACACATATACTGCATATGTGTTGCTTTGTAAGTAGATTCTTTTCTATAATATATATGTATATATATATATATGGTGTGTGCATCATTTTTTCTCTCCAGACTATTTTAAATATGTGGTTTTCCTGAGGGCGAAATTTTATCTTTCCTACATATATAAACTTTTCTTCTCTTGTCTACTTTAGTCACTTTGTGCCATTATCATGAATTACTTTATTTGTGGGAGAACCTTAAATTTCATACTTCATATCTGTTTTCTATTTAACTATACATTATTTTTAAAACTTGGATTTGTGATAGATACTTTTAGATAGATGAATTATGAAGGCATTCTTTTTTTAAAATAGTCATTCTATAAGTATATTTTTGTATCATAAAAGTATCTCTTGTGCATTTTATTGTGATTATACCTACAGATCTTGCACAAGCAGCATTTAAAATATGTCTAATCATTAGAGTCAAAAGAACTCCCAACCACTTATATTCCAACCAGCTGCTATGAAAAAAAAAGTATTAATGGACTTACCTCACCTTCAGCCTCTGTCTCCAGTCACTATGCTTAGCTGCAGGATTCCCATTAACATTAATGGGAGTTCCATGCACACATCACCTGGAGAGCAGACCCCTCGATGTTTGATCATTATCTTCCTAGACAGGTAGGAATGGCATCAATCAGGTATCCAGCTTAGTTTCACAGTATGTACTATTAAAGGCATCAGGGCAATAAAAACATGGCTTCTAATACTTTTTCTATAAAACAGGAAAAACGTGCAGAACAACTAAGGGAGATGATTTTAAAAGCATACAAGGAATACAGCTTTCCTGCATATCCTCTTTTTATCCTTTTATAATTACAAATGACCTAAAACTAAAGCATACACATTATTTCCTTTCTAAGACAGCCATAATGGGATAATAAAGACACGCTTCATTATATAAAATGGATTTGATTTAGTAGGAGGTAGACAAACGATAAGGAGATGGTAGAGTTTACATTAAAATGGTTTGACCCCTGTTTTCTTTTATCCTTTTAACATTTTTCAAACACTTTTAAGTGGTTGGAAAGGAAACAACAGTGATTAGCACTAGTATTGAGCTCCATGGCGTTGGGAGGAATAATATGAAAACAAAGACCAGTTTTCAGCTCAAATTTGCTCTGCCTTTAATCAATGGACAAGGAGGGGTGGTGAAAAGGAAAGTATAGGAAAGACTGGGAGACCACGTGGGTGGCTGGGTTGTGGGATTGTGGCTTTACTCACGACACAACTATGGGTTGTCTAACCTTTCTGAAATCACTTGTTCATTTGTAAAGCAAGCCACAAAATGTCCGTATCATAGATTAATTGTGAAACACAAGGAAGGCATGCAGGGTAGCATGTGGCAATGAATACATGCTGTAAAAAATAATGAGTCTTAGTTTATGTTCATGTGCCACTTTTAACTACAAAAAGTAGTATGGAAAAAGCACTAAAACTGGACACTGTTCTAACCTTAAATTTAACCCATCTTTATGGCTTAACAGCTCATTGTATGATCCTGGACAAGCTTTTTCTTTATTATTATTAAACCTTTATAAATATGATGCATATGTGTGCATATATACACACAAATATATACATATCTATATATTCACCTACATATGCATGTGTATACACATGTATATACATATATTCAAATATATAAATATATTTAACTATGCATGCATATATTTTTCTATTCCATATTACCAGTTCAGCTCTAAGGTCTCATGATTTAGCATTATCAATTCATCAAAATGGCCATGTGACTAAATTTAAAGCCATTATCTCAACATACATATGGTTTACCATGAGGACTCTTAGCTGAAACTAGGACGTATTAAGGGTTTCCCTTAATATGAATTTATACTCTAATCACTAGGTGTTTCTTGGTCTTTCAGCAGACGTTCTCTTAAGGAAATGCTCACTTGTTTGGGACATTCGTCCTCTTTACCCCCAGTTTTTCATATGAATGGTCAACTCGTTCTCACCACTCTCAGAATATGAAATGCTGTGTATTTGGGTATATAAATGAATCTTGCCTCCCAGACTATTGCTCTACGAAATCAAAAGAGGTTTATAGAGACATGTCATGTGAAATGTAGTGAGATATATTTTCAGTATAATTTTACTTAAGCTTGGGCTGTCTCTACTCTGAACACTAAGCAAAACCTCCTGTCATCATGAGGACTGGAAAGGAAAAGAAGATGGGAAAAAGAATCATTTATGTGTAGAGCAACTTGTCACCACTAACACAGTCCTATGGCCTTGTCTAGTCAGTCTTCAGGAAAGCTTCATATACATACTATTATTTCAAATTTATGGAAAACATCTACTAAGTTTCAAGTAGGAGCAAAAACAAAGGGTCCAGTGGAGAAACAACAAACTGCATAATCAAAGGAGCTAATGCAACCCATCAGTGAAGTCTAAAGGGCAACAGAGAAGGGATACTGATTAGAGAGTTCAAGGCAAGTCTGAAGTCTGATGTAGTGACATTTGCTACAAGACTTTAACAAGAAGGGGACACCTCCAGGGAAGACTAAGCAGAGGAATTTTCTCGGAATCAGGAACAAGGTCACAGTCCCTAAGGTGGAAATAGCTATGAAATGCCCTATTAAGTTGCACAGGAAAATATTTAGGCAGCTTTGTGGATATATACATGTTAAATTGACAATAAAATGTCTCCTTGGAGGAAAAAGTAAGTCTGAAAATCTACACTTCTTGGTATTGTTGTTGCTATTTAACCCAGTCACAGGTCTTCTTTCCTGTGTGCATTATCCAGAACTTGGGGTTCATCTTATCCTGTATACATCCTAGTAAATGTAGAAGAAGATGCAAATCTAGTGCCACCATGGAGTCTTTTCCACCACAGTGCAACAGACATTGCCAGTGAAAATTGCCATTCTACTCCCTGCCATAGGTTTTGGAGAAAGGAGGGCAATCAACATACATATCAAACATGAAATATATAATCTAATATATGATATCTAAGTTATTGGTTGCAGTAATATTTATTCTACTTACATTGTCTTTTGTAAAAGTCATATATACAATGTAGGCAGCTTTCCAATGGTTTTAAACAGAGGTTCTCTCCTAAATAATTATACAAAATTAGAATCATTAATGATGGTAATCTATAGCCATTTTTGGAAAATATCTTTGCTCTTATCCTCCGGCTATTCTCTATATAATAAAATTTTCTTTCATAATTGCAGCTGGATTTATGTCATATGGCTTGCTAAGAAGAAACCTTAGCATCTCCTCAGTGTGTCTAGGAATGTCAAACTCCAACAGAATATTGCTTAGTGAGGATGATTCTTGGCCTCACATTTGTTTAACTCAAACTTTATAACACATTATTTCATTTGGTTTTCTTGACCACTTACAGGGGCACCATGATTATTCCCTTTTATAAAAAATGAAATTGAGGTTTAAAGAGGTGAACAATATACCCAAATTTAATCATTGGGAAGCTAAGTCATGGCCAGGTGCTAGTAGTTTATGACTATAATCCTACCTACTCAGGAGTCTGAGATATGAGGATCTTGGTTCAAAGCCAGCCTGAGTAGGAAAGTCCAATAAGATTCATAGCTTCAATTAACCACCAAAAAAAAAAAAAATCCAGAAGTGGAGCTGTGGGTCAACTGGTCAAGCACAGTCCTTTAGCAAAAAAGCTTAGGAACAATGCCCAGGTCTTGAGTTCAAGCCCCAGTACTAGCACCAAAGACAAAACAAAAGCCATAAACATGTAAAGTCAGATGGTGTGCTTTTTTATATGGCTATTCCCCAAAGAACAATTTTCCCTGTTATTATTATACTTTACCATGTTCAAAGTGCTTTTATAAATGTGATTTAATTGTACTTTCCCTATAAAGCAAGCCTCATGTAATGAGCTGATCTCGGCTTTCAGCGTGCTGTCAGTCTAGGTTTTCAGAACCTCCCTGTGACAGACATTGTCTAACATAACTATTCGGCCCTTTTTCTCTGTTCTGAGCTATGTGACTCCAAGGTAATATGACACATTTCAGAATTCTCCTTCTGAGTACTTTGGGTCAAAAACTCAGAAAATTGTTCTCAGAATAGGAGGAACTAGCTCAAAGGTCAATTCAGCTTTAAAAATTCTACATATTATGGTTCTAGTTTTATTACAATTTACTTCCACATATTAAAGGTTCTGAGAATTACTGTATGCAAAAAAACCAAAACACCCAGAGCATTAGTTTAATCCAAATACTACATTTCAACCTTAATCAATTTCAAAAAAAAAAAAAAAGCTTTCTTAAACATTAAAACTATTCATGAAACTGTGTGGTGTAGTTTGTGCCTGCTAGCCCAGCTACACAGGAAGCATGAATAGGAGGATCAAAGTTGAGACTAGCCCCAGCACAAACATAAGAAACTATTCTAAAAATAGAGCAGAAAGGGAGGGCTTGTAGATCAAGTGGAGGGCTAACAAAGGCCAGGCCATGGGTTCAAAAATAAAACTCTGTGTGTGTGTGTGTGTGTGTGTGTGTGTGTGTGTGTGTGTGTGTGTGTGTGTGTAAAAGAGAGAGCGAACATGGTTAATAGAGAAGGTTAAGGACTGATAGAAAAGATAACAAGCCCACTAAAGTAAGTTTATACATACATACCTACCTACCTACCTACATACATACATACATACATGCATATATATATATACATACATACATACAAAGAGGAATGAGCTAACAAGTTTATCTTTGACAGAGATCTGAGCTGTCAATGTCTTTCTATCATCTGAACAGTTATTCATATAGGAATAAAAAGAGGTGAATATCTTGGAGACAGTACTTACACTGTTTGGGAACTATGACAAATTTTATGATATTTTATTATTTTTAAAATTACAAATGGTCATACTAAAATAAACTAGGTAAAAGGACCAAATTAGAATGCTACTACCTTAAAGTGGAATTGACTATGTTGATAGTAAAGTCTCCTGTCTTTCTTCCTTTCTTTTTCTTTTCGTCACTCAGGTTCCTCTCATTTCCCTTCCCTCCTGCACTCTCCTCCCTCTTTCCCCCTCTTCCCTTGTCTCCTGGTCTCTCTCCCTCTGTCTCTCTGCTTCCTTCTTTGCTTCAATTATGTTCCTTCCTTCTTTCCTCTTTCTTCATTTACATAATTGAATGTAGTTCTTCCATATTTAGCTTCTTGACTCAATCATGGGCACATTTCCTAAAAACAATGGGCAACCCTGAAATATAACTGAACTGCATCTACATTTCAGGAAATGTGATTGTGACAAAGGACCACAATAGAGCTTCATTATTACAGAGGTTGGTGATGGAGGTCATTAATGAACAAAGGTGGAAAGTAATTTATAAAACTGGTGATCTAGAATATGCATCAGGGTCACTTATGCCCATCAACAATGAACTTCTCTCAGTGGCTGTTACAGCGCAGACTTTACAAAGAACAAATTGATATTCATCTTCCACAATGCTTAAAATAAAATCTCCCCTAAGAACCTAAACTAACAGTCTAATAGATTGATTTTACCACTGCTTTAAGTTTGAGTTTTCTTGTTTTAATGAAGTTATGAGAGGAACATACAAATAATTAAATCAAAAATAATGAACTATTGATTTTTTAGTTGTGAATTCATCCTACTCTTTGACTTCTACATCAAGACCACAGTTTATTATAGGAACAAATTACAGTACATGAGGCTAGAAGTAAAGAAGAAATGACAACTATGATTTTCTCATTAAAATCTAAACAACGTTTGCATTCAGAACTAACTGAGGCTTTTTAATATGTCTTAATTTTATGATGCTGTCTGTTACTGGAAATCTATAGATTATAGGGCCTAGAAAACCTCTGTTATTCAGAATGTTACTAATCTTTTCTTAATGATTTAAAAAAATACATAATTAAAAATTTAAAGATGCAGAGGCAAGTAGAAAAAATTACTGTTTGCAGTTATAGAGTTCTTTACCTTCACTTTTCTAGATGCAGTAAGAACAGATTAGAAAATGAGAAAGAATTCTGCAAGCCTCCAGCCATATACTGGTAACAATTCAAGCTACTTCAATGTATTGCTTTATTTTGTATCAGATATCTGGCTTGAGATGTATCTAAGACATCTTCCTGGACATTCATATTGACATTTGTAGTGAGCAAAATGTTTTCATTCAAAAATGGTAGTATAAGGTTAACAGACTTAAAAGCACAGCAAAATCAACCATATATGTGCTTGAAAAGGCAGAATCTGGAAGAATATAGATTATCCTTTACTGCATGTTTATTGCTTTGTGTATAGGGGAACACTCCCCATTGAACTGACACATTTTTCTTCTTCTGCCTTTCTTCATTACAAACATCCCCGCTTTCTTCAATATCAAAAGACCCCATAACTATACCTCAAATAAAAACTGTTTCTCTCTTTAAAAAACAAATTATCAAGGGAATTTTAGTTATCTTTCCCCAGTGATTACGGGGTATTTCCACATAGGCTGTCATTTTAAGGTGAAAAATTTGCAAGGACAGCCACACCATCTGTCATCAACTGGCTTTGCTCACACCCAGAGCTGCTCTGAAATGGCCAGCGGCTTCATGCATAACAAAGACCTTGCCCTTTGGCATTGCTTATTGCTTGACCTGTGCAGAGGGTCCTCCAGAGGGGGCTTTACTCACACCATTTCAGGGCTGCTTTTCAGGGACATGGGTTTTAAAGTAAAACAAAAAAAAAAAAAACAAAAAAAAAAACAAATATATATGTTACTTAGGAATATAGGAAATGTAAACGTCTCTGGCTTTCAATCTCCACCTATATCTTTATTTCTGTGACTTTTTCAGTGAAAGCCTCCTTTGCCTTATTTTCCCCCCTCCTGCTTCTTCTGAAATTTCCTTGAAGATATAATTTAGGTGTTAAGAAATCCACAGAGAAAGCCAGAATGTCTAGATTTAATGTAATTAGACCACTCAAATACAGAGGTTGTTTCATAATAACAAAATATAATAAGAAAAATGCACCTTCTGATTAACCAAATCCCGGTGTTTCTCACTGGGGAAGTGGCCGACAGGCTGTTCTTACTGCCTTGTCAAGCACCACTTAGGGCTTGAAAACGCAATGCAACAACAGTCACACTGTAGGCCACTTCTGTGCAAGAAGGGTTAGAGCTGTAGCTCACAAATAGTTATGAAAAAAGCCACAAAAATGGAAAATGGCAACTATCTTGAAACATGTTTAGTAAGAATTGCGTACTCTCATACATATGATATATAAAGACATCCACTGAAGCTTCTATTTTTTTTTTTCAAATTGCTGCAGTTGTAAAATATGTACTCCTTCACTTTTGGAAGTACAAACTAAGGAGTCTTTGAAGAGATTGAGGTTTGGAAATTAGGGAGATCATTGTTAAGGGAAGCTGCAGCCATTTCTAGGAATGAATGAATAAACACAAAAGGATATTTCCTCTGTCAACATAATTAATGGCAAGGTTTTATGAGCTCCATTTAGTCCCTAAGACATAGTTATACACAATACATGGAGTGTGTGTTTATGTGCACATAGTATAAATATGCAAAAGTCACATCATTAAATCTTTTATATGTCCGTATTCATAATACACAAAGCTGTATTTAAATTATTTAAAGATCTATTCTCTCTTCCATATACATTAATACTAATAAGAGATGCCATCAACATCAAAGGGAAGCAAGTCCCCTAATTAGAGTTCCAATCTGCCCTGAGAGTCGCAGTGTAGAAAGAACAAATATGGAATAAGTTGAGCATTAAGGCAACTAATGATCAGCTCTCACTCTCCCTTTCTGATTATTACAAGGTTCCAGTGATTCCTTAACAATAAAATACACTCATTTTCTATCACACTTTCTTTTATCAAAACAAATTTATTAGCATACATGTTATACAAGGGGTTTTCATTGTGATATTTCCAGTCAGTCATACAATGTACCTAATCTATTTTATCAGGTTCTGATGATAACTTTTCATATGAAAAATTTCCAGAGAAAAAGATAATTGTTAAAATAGGTGAATTTTTCTGTGTCTTCATATGTTATTATATGAAAAATTACAATAGCTCCACAGATTTTAAGGAAATATAGATGCTAGAATATTTTATATTGCTTAACTCCCTTATCCTTTTTCTCCATTGTTTATCTTTCGGATAAGCAGCTTCTGGCCTTTCTTTTTTCCAGTCCTGGGTCTTGACCTCAGGGCCTGAGCACTGTTCCTGGCTTCTTTTTGCTCAAGGCTAGCACTCTGCCACTTGAACCACAGCACCACTTCTGGCCTTTGTTTATGTGGTGCTGAGGATCAAACCCAGGGCTGTATGCATGCTAGGCAAGTGCTCTACCACTAACTCACATTCTCAGCCCCAGCCTTTGGCCTTTAGAATGGTTTATTCTCTTTGGAAAACTGCTGATTACCTATGCAACCTATATAAAAAATACTCAGCATTTTATTATACAATAATTTGTTAAGAAATAATTATGTAACATAAATATTACCAGATGCTGAAAAAGAAAAGGAAATAGCTGTTTCCCTTTTATATTCCTAGATGATAAAGAGGAAACAGGATAACAGACATAGAGTTAAGTATAGAATGAAAGTTATAATGATATCAAAGTTATAAATGCAAATGTTTAAGGTCACTAATGCAAAGGAAAAGAATATATTCCATCACTTTAATTGGTGTTTTAATTTTCCCTTCTTAGATGATTCTCAAGATCAGACTTAGGACAAATTTTATAAAATACAAAGAGAAAGTACTGTAATCGATTTCCATGTATACAATAGTTTCATTAATTATCAACTCAGGGGAAAGTTAAAGGGAAAAAAACATGCTTAGGAGATTAATGCAAGTTATTCCCAAACTATTCCACTCAAAGGCATTACTATCAGGTCAACATTATCCTGTTATCAACTTGTACAAGGGCATAATAAAACAAAACAAAACTACAGACCAACATCCCTGATGAGTGCAGACACAAAATTACTTACCAAATCTATTTCAACAGGAAAAAAAGTCTTACATCATAATACAACTGGATTTGTTCCAGGATTACAAGGAGAGTATGAGTAACCAAACAAAAAAAGGAATCACACATACAGAATGAAGGATAAAAATCATATATAATTCCAACAGATAGAGAAACCAATGTAGTAAAATTGAAAATTCCTTAATAATACATGAATCACACTATGACATAGCAAAAGCAATAGATAACAGACATATAGACTGCTTTATACTAAATGGAGAATTTGCTGAGAAAGAAATCATGAAATCAATATCATTCACAGTAGTCAACAAAAAAATAGGCTAAGAATAAAATTACCTGAAAAAGTGAAAATTACAGAACACTGAAGAAATTGAAGAAGATTCTAAAACATAGAGAGACTTCCTATGTTCATGGAATTGGAAGAAACAACGATGCAAATAAATATCTAGAGTATTCAAAGCAACCTCCAGACTCCATGAAATCCCCATAAAAATATCAACAATGTAAATGTAATATTCTTCACAGAACTGGAAAGAAAATAATAATATTGATATGGAAACACAAAAGACACCTTAGAAAACCAAAGCAAACTTCAGCAAAACCAATAAAGCTATGTGTATTACAATACCTCATTTCATGACATAGTGACCAAAGGAGTATGATATTAACATAAAAACTCATACTTAGCCCAATGGAATGGAATAGAAAAATCCATACATAGCCTCAACCACAACTATAGCAACCTGATTCTTTACCAAAAAAAAAAAAAGCCAAAAATTTACATAGGAGAAAGGACAGCTTCTTCAACAAATTGTGCTTGGAAACCTACCCATCTTCTTTGGCCTATGTCTCTCACTCTGTAGAAAACTCAAGTAAAAGTCAATCAAAATATTAAGCAAAGTAAGCCAGACCCAGAGAAACATAAGTTGAATATTTTTCCTCATTTGGAGTAACTAGCATGTACCTATAAATCTACACATAGTGGGTGGTAAGCAAAGGGTCAGAAATGAATGAATTGAAGTGTAATAGACTCTATGGAGAGGGCCAGCAGTATAATTCTTTAAAACGATGAAGTCGAGGGTAGATTGAAGAGAGGGAAAGTAGGAGGAAAATGAGGGAAGAGGTAAGAAGTTTGACAAGAAATGTACTCACTAACTTACATATGGGACTGGAATCCCTCTGTATACCACCTTGACACTATAATTAAATTTATTTATTTATTTATTTAAAAGACTGTCAAACCCAACAAAATAAGCTCCAGGAAATTGGTACTTACAAGAAAGGAGAGTGGGGCCAAGGGGAGAGAAGTAGAAGAAGGAAGGATGGAAGGAGGGAAATTAAGACAAGAATTCATAGTACATATCTCAGAATTGAGAAATATAATGCAAGAGGCGGGTTGGATTGGTGTGAAGCTACCGATCAAAATGCACTGTACAAATAAATTTCTTTGGTCAACGGCAAAAGATTCATTGCATAACCTAAGATTTAGATAAGTGAGAAAAGTGAGTTGGGAGAGGTGGGTGAGAATGTTGAAAGGGGTATCTTCATACACTGTATTCATGAACTGGCTTTGAGAATGGCAACTCATTTGTACAACTACTTAAAAATGATAAGATAAATCAAGAAATCAAAGTAACACCTGAAACTCTGGAATGATTAGTGAAAAATATCAGGATTTTGATACAGGCAATGCTGTTCTAGGCAAATTGACAAATGGGACTGTATGAAATTGAAGCTCGCAGATTACAAAGAATCAACTGAGTGAAGAAATAGCATACAGAATGGAGAAACACATGCCACATATTCGTCTGAGACAGGTTTAATATACAAAAGACCTAAAAAATGACAATGAAAACAAATAGCAAAAACAAAAAATCAAGCAATCTCGTTAAAACACAGGCAATGAATCTGAAATAACACTTCTTAAAATAAGGTAAGTGGACAATATGCACACGAAAAGGCTCAATATCATTAGCTGTCAGAGAAATGTAAATCAAAACTACAAAATTTTACCTTACTACATTTACAATTGCTGCTATTTACAAAAAAAAATTGCTGGCACCATATTATTAGTGGCTCAAGTCTGAAATCCCAAGTACTCAAAAGGCATAGATTAGTGAATCTCCATGGTGAAAATTTGTAATCCCAGATTGCTGGGGGCGGGTGGGGGGTGATGGGGTGGTGGTGGTAGGAGGATCAGAGTCTGAGGTGGGTTCTGGGCAAGGAGAATGAGACCATCTTCAAAAAATAAAGTAGAAAAGGGAGGAGAGGCTCAAGTGGTAGAGTGCCTTCTTTGTAAATGCAAAGTTATAAATCCAATCTGCAGTACTGCTGGGGTTGGGGTAATGTTGGCAATATGGCTACAGAACTAATGTTGGTGCATATGTATATATATATATATGCACAGATATTTGGTTCAAAATAAATCCCATGAAATATTTAAGAAAGAGGGCTGGGGATATGGCCTAGTGGCAAGAGTGCTTGCCTCGTATACATGAGGCCCTGGGTTCAATTCCCCAGCACCATATATACAGAAAATGGCCAGAAGTGGCACTGTGGTGCAAGTGGCAGAGTGCTATCCTTGAGCAAAAAGAAGCCAGGGACAGTGCTCAGGCCCTGAGTCCAAGCCCCAGGACTGGCCAAAAAAAAAAAAAAAAAAAAAGAAAGAAATATTTAAGAAAGAAAATTCTAGTCACCATATTACTTCATTTATAAATGCTCCAAGACAAGAATGACGATGCTGGACTATAAGCCAACTACCTAGGAGGCAAGGAGAGGAGGATTACAGTCTAAGGTTGGCCCTCAATAAAAGTGTGAAACTCCACCTAAAAAAACAAACACCTAAAACAATAGGTCTGCGATCATATCTCAGCTACAAGAGTATTTACCTAGCACAAGCCCTGAGTTCAAACCATAGTACTGCCAAAAATAATGACAAAGAAATAAAACCGCACTATATAGCTCTGAAAAATTATGACAATATTATCACAGCTAAAATTAATCAGTACCAACACATGCTTGTTCAGGCCCAAGCAAATTTGATTTTTCAATGTCAGACTTAAATGTATTTTATTAAGGATGAAATTAAACTCAAATGTCACAATTAGGTGATAGATTCCAAGTCTCTTTTAACTTACAGCTTGTCCTTGCTCTTCTGTTATTTTCTTACCTCTTTCAATTTTATACTTGTCAAAACTGGAGAATTTTATTCTACAGATATTTTCTCCTGTCATCTGGATTTTGTGTCTTTGCAATTGGTTTCAGAAATTGCCAGAGATTATTTTTCTGAAAATTATTAAAGCATTAGGTAGAAAACCCACAAATACATACTATATAACATAAAATATTTAATTACAGAATATTATTTTCTATACAGAAATAAGCTAATACATGCTGAACTGCCACAATCAGAAAAAAATAACAATTTTAAACCTTTATTCAAATAATCTATCATTAAAGGCCATTAAAATCATTTGTGAGAATTTAATGAGAATTTAATACTGGATGAATAAGATTTACAACATCTAAACTCACTGATTAATATTAACATCACCAAACCTTAATAAAAAATTTTCATTCCCTGAGATCTGTGACAAAGTGTTACATAGCATCATCTATGAATTTGTCTGGTCATTATTGAATTAATCAGATTGACTCAAGTCTAGATCAGTTGTCATTTTACAAAAATACAGAGAGGATCTCTGTGCAAGTTAACATGAGGAAGGTGCCACCAACATGTACAAAACTGTGTAAAACAGTAGAGAAAACAGTAATGTTTTCAGCAATTAAATGCTTTGAAAGAAAATGAAGAGGAGTAACTGTTATAGTTTAAAACATATTTAAAAGATGAGTCAACATAAAGCAATGTAGGAATAATGTGGTTACAAATGCAGTAATATTGAGCCAAAAAGAAAATACATATTTGAGACCAGTAACAAATTATGGACTTACAATGATGCTACATGATCTTTATTTTTAGAGATACAAAATTGAGATATTTATAGAATTATGAGTATACATTATAGGAAAATGCTTATTAATGTGATTGGGTTGTGGAGTCAATTGAAATGAGCCTCTCATTTCCTTAAGAAATGGCACAATATCATTCATTCAGATCGACGGATAGAATTCCATTGTGTATATATACCACAATTCTCGCCCAGTTCATCCACTGAGGGGCATCTGAATTGATTCTATATCTTGGCTATGGTAACAATGCTGCAATGAACATGTTTGTGCTGGTGGCTTTAATGTGGTCTTGTTGGTCATCCATTGTTAAATGCCCAGGAGTGGAATTATTGGGTCAAAGGGAAGATAGTGGCAGGAATGTGGCCAAAAGGGAATGCTACTATACTGTTCGTTGGAATATAAACTTGTTCAATCACTCTTAAAAGTGGTATAGTGGTTCATGTATTTTATGTTTCCCAGATCATTCCCATACACATAAAAGTTTCAAAAAAAAGGGTCTAGATTCTATTCTTGGAATAATACATGTGAAAATGAGCTTAAGTTATCTTCCTTAAAAAAATATATATATGTATATATGTATATATACATATGTATATTTCACAAACAAATAAAATTGCTTCCAGTTCCTTGTTGACCTGTAATACTTGGCTTCCATGAGAATGTGAGGTATTCTGAAACCAAACCCTCCTTTGTCTTAAAGTTCCTCATGAGGTTTCAGTTACCCTCAACCTGAGACTACATCAAGGACTGTCTTCTTCACATCTCACTATTTTGAATTGGGTCCACATCCAGGTTCATCTGCTTTCCACAGCTGAAACCTCCCAATTCTGTGTTTTATAAGGTCCCTTTACCATGGGGATGATCTATTTTTCTGTTCCAGGATCACTTGTTGCCCAAGATATTCAAATTTTCATTTTGTTGTCTTCTTTTCTCTTCAAGAACATTAAGTTTTAATGTATAACAGCATCAACTACTCAGTCACAATATCTTGAAACTAAGTCATCCTTGCCATCAGGTACATGTTACTGACCATGTTCAAACTTTAACCATCTCACAGAAAGATTAGTTGATGTGGATCTGTGGTTTAAGGGCTTGGAGTACCAGCCTTGAGCTAAAAAGCTTAGGGACAGCACCCAGGCCATGATTTCAAGCCACAGGGCCCACCACAACAGTAGAAAGAATGAAGTCTATGTGATGCTGAGCAAGACTTCCATGAGAGTAATACTGGACAGTGCCCCAGTGAGTCTGGAGGACAGAGAAGCCAGTTAATGGGGATGACTTGCAATAGTTAACTTTGCTTAGAATTTGTCTTTCTAGCTTTGGAATTTGCTTAAGACACATCACTTACTTTCAGTTTCTCACTTTCAGTTTCTCACTTTTGAAATGGAAACTCTCCCACCATTATATTTTGAAGGCACATAATCTATCTGGCTTCACAGATGAATTCAAGTTTATAGCTGGAGAAAGAGTTTATCAAAGCATATGCCATACCTCAAGTCTCACTCATACTTAGTTTTGATTAATTAAATGGGACTCCAGATTTTGACTTGACGCTGAAAGGCCTAAGAGTTTGGAAAAGGGAGGGTACCTTTTGCTTCTGATAATAACATGAATTATGTAATGATGTTTACTTAACTATCAAATAATATGCAATTAACTCTGTCCCTACAAATGTATAAGTTGGGGTTTTAACTCTCAGTATGAATGCACTTTATAGAACCTTTCATGAGATTTAAAAATGAATACATAAATGGAAACATTAGAGGTGTTTTTCTGATTGGATGGGACTGGTGTCCTCATAAGAAGAGAAGGAGATCAGGGATAGGAACATACAGAACAAAAGCCCTGTGAGGGCAAAGAGGAAGCCAACCATCTCCAGCAAAGGAGAAGAATTTCAGGAGAAATCACTCTTGCCAACATCTTGACCTTGGATCAGCTTCCAGAATTGTGACAAAATCAATTTTTGTTGTTAAGTCTCTCAGTCTGTCGTATTTCACTTGACCATTTTTAGCAGAAGAACACAGCTCTCAGAAGAATCTCCCAGACTTTTATGTCACATTCTGGTTATTTATCTTCAATACCTACAGACTAATTCTTCCCCAAAGCAATTGATTATTTGTTGCTGGAAACTTGACTAGGAAATAAAACTATACTTAGAACATTCTAATGAGGGCATACTACCCAGGTTACTGAAATGCATTTCCTAGCACTAGTCTTGGAACATTTATTTCACAAGGAATCTTTGTCTTTATCAGGAGAGATCCAAACCTAGACAAAAATCAGATTCTACAGATCTCTTCCTGATAACCAATGTATTCCCCCAAAAGACTCAGCATTTTTGAACTAGTAGTGTTTTGTTGTTTTGTTTTGTTTTCATGACCAGAAATGAAGACAAGCTGGAGCTTTGTTCTCCTAATATTTCACATAGTGTCATAGTATGATGAGTTTTTCTTTATTTTTTTTCAGGTCTCTTATTTATTTATTCACAAAGTGATATAGAGAGGGGCTACAGTTTTATATGTAAGGCAGTACATACATTTCTAATCCAACTTGTCACCTCCTCCCTCATTTCCCCCCTTCCCACTCCCCTCCCTACCTATGAATTGTACAGTTGGTTTACACCATATAGTTTTGTAAATATTGCTGTTGCATTGGTTTGTCTTTTTATCCTTTGTCTCTCGATTTTGATATTTCTTTTCCCTTCCCTAGTTCCAATACACATATATACAGTATCCAGTACAAAATCAGTTACAGTGATATCAGGGGTAAAACCATAGGAAAGAATGATAAAAGAAAAAGGGCATCATTTCACATGGTATGTTGAAAATAACAACAACAATGAAAAACCACTTATTTCCATAACTTGAAGTTCATTTTGTTTAGCTTCATCTTATGTGTTCCTATGGGCATAGTTATTGAGCTACTGTGATCTCCTGCTAGGATTATCCTAGAGGTGTACTAATTATTCCCAATGAGGGAAACCATAGAGTCTACATTTCTTTGGGTCTGGCTTACTTTATTTAGTATGATTTTTTTTCCAAGTCCTTCCATTTCCTTACAAATGGGGCAATGTCATCCTTTCTGATAGAGCCATAGAATTCCATTGTGTATATGTACCATATTTTCTGAATTTTTCTTTTTAACCATCCCTCCTAGACACTGTCACCTTCATTCCATACAAATGCAGACTTCCCTATATTAGTTTTTCAGGAGCTGTCATAAAACTTGGGAAGACTTGGATAACAAGTGAAAGAATACTGACTAGACCCATCGAGATGGAAGAATCTTGCTATCAGATAGCTAACTTTGAATCCAATGGTTTACTTGTTTTTCACATTCTTGTCTAGTGTTCAAATCATCGAGAAGTCATCCCTATACCTCTGCACCCCTGACAACAGAATTTTCTGGCTCTCTTCTCTTCTTGTTGAACTTCTGCAAGTAGCAGAAGCTCAGAATAAGCCACAATGCGGAAACGGTTACAAGATTTAGTGGACTATGGGGGAAAACAAGAAGGTTAAAGAAGACTCCAGGGAAAGTCATACCTTTGGGATCTCTCACAAAATCTTTGTCTGTGCATTAAGGATTAAAATAGTTTCAAACAATTACAAGCTACCTTAGATCCCATCTAAGGCCAGGAGCTTTCTTAAATGGAGTAGGTTATGGAAGAGAAATTTTAGAAAATGAAAGCAAATATTGACTGCAAATTCTTCAGAAATCTCAGTGAGTCCCCACAAAAATCAAGCACATGTCTTCCATTTTCCCCCCTCCTTCTTATCCAGCAAGCAACAGAGAGAAAAAAAAGTCTAGTTTTTCACAATGCAGAAGTCAAGAAGACAATAAAGATCACAAGTTAGACCAGTCAACCACAAACCTTGCTGTCAACTTTGTCATCCTCTCTCAGTAGTGTTTGTAATGAAATGTCTATGCGTAAATGCATTAACCATCTTAAAATGGGTAGTTAACAATTCTTATGACACCATTTTATTCTTCAGTATTTAAAGTTTTTAGTAACCTTCTTGTGACATTTGTTATATATTTTGTGTCTACCTAGAACTTTTTCATAAAAAATTTAGGTTTATTCTGGAATTAGTAACCTTTTAAACTCTACTAAATTATAGATTTTTCTTTCTAAATACCATTTTCTTAAATCAGATGAAGAATTTTTCAAGTAACAGAAAATGTGCAAGTGTGTTAGAAAAAAGTATCTAACCAAATATTTTAAAAATATTGCTCAAGTGACTCAAATTGGTGAATCTGTTTGAGGTTGTTAGTAAATCTGTTCTGGTTCTTATATCTTAAGGGCAGCCTCATAAACCAAAGCACAGTTTGAGATAATATAGGCCAAATTATAAAACAAGACTGTGTGTGTGTGTGCGTGTGTGTGTGATTCCTAGGACTTGAACTCGGGTTTTGGGCACTGTTTCTGAGCTTCTTTTTCTCAAGGCTGGCATTGTACCACTTTGAGCCACAGCTGTACTTTGGGCTTTTTTTGTGATTAATTGAAGATAGAGTTACATTGTAAAGGTGATGAACACAGGGGTTACAGTTACAATGTAAGGTAATGGATACAATTAAATTTAAAATAAAATAAAAAAAGAATTGTTACATTTTCATAAGATAAATCATGAGTTTGGAAAACACATAGAGGCTGTTAGCTAATACAAAAAAAAATTCAGGGACTTTCCTGATGCAGCTAGCTTCGATCTGCCATACTCAGATCTCAGCTTCCCAAGTAGCTAGCACTACAGATATTAGCCATCTACAAGCCATTGTAGAAATAAATTCAGTCAGACTCAGAGCTACCCAATAGTTCCTTTCAAATTCTCCTGCCCAAGTTTATGACAATCCAACAACAAGTATAACTCTAAATGGTGAAAAATTAAAGCCATTCCCTTTAAAATCAGGAACAAGGCAGGGATGTCCACTCTCTCCCCTGCTCTTCAACATAGTGCTAGAATTCCTAGCCAGAGCAATTAGGCAAGAAGAAAATATAAAGGGGATCCAAATAGGAAAAGATGAAGTTAAAGTTTCTCTCTTCGCAGATGACATGATCCTAAAACTAAAGAATCCCATAGACTGTACCCCCCAAGCTACTAGAGCTGATCCAAAACATTGGCAAAGTTACAGGATATAAAATAAACCCTCAAACAGAAAACAAGGCTCTAGACATAATTCTCTAAGTCATGAAGCCTGATAGAAAGTTGGGTCTTTAGCCTCAGTAGATTTTATTTGTCAAAGTCAAGTCCCTAACAGAAAATACATGAGTACCAGGTGAAGTGAAAAATTGTTCCAGTTCCTTCTGTTAGTAACTGTCTTTAATTTAAGACCATGTAAAGTCATTGAATGTTGACACCTTTGAAAATCTCCCTTATAATTTCTTGGGAAATACATAGTAAAAAGAGTCAAATCCTAATGTTACTTGCCTAGTAATACACGAGAAAAGATATACTGTACATGAAAGTGACTAATATTTACTGAATGTAGAAAGAAACCTTTGTATGGAACTAAGGGAGAATAACATAAGGTGGGTAAATAGGGTGTACATAACAACTGATTATATGTCATTTTAATGTACCAAATGAAAATATTTACCTGACAATAAGGGTTTTGGAATCTCAGAAAAATGTAACTAAAATAAACATGAATAAAAAAAATTAAAAAAATAAACCCTCAAAAATCAACGGCCTTTCTCTATGCTAATGACCCGAAGACCGAGGTGGAAATCAGGAAAGCAACTCCTTGTGCAATAGCCCCCAAATACATAAAATACCTAGGAATAGCCTTAACCAAAGAAGTGAAAGACCTCTTTGATGAGAACTTTAAAAGCTTGAAAAATGAAATTAAGTCAGAACTAAGGAAATGGAAAAACCTCCCATGCTCCTGGATTGGGAGGATTAATATAATCAAAATGGCAACATTGCCAAAGGCTATCTACAAATTGAATGCAATACCCATTAATATCCCAACACCATTCTTTAATGAAATAGAGGAAGCAATCCAGAAATTCATATGGAACAATAAAAGACCTAGAATAGCAAAAACAATCCTAAGCAGAAAGAACAGTACTAGAGGAATTACAATACCCAACTTCAAGCTGTATTATAAAGCTATAGTAATAAAAACAGCCTGGTATTGGCACCAGAACAGACCTGAAGACCAATGGAACAGAATTGAAGACCCAGAAATGAACCCACAGAACTATGCCTACTTAATCTTTGATAAAGGAGCTAAAACAATAGCTTGGAAGAAAGATAGCTTCTTTAACAAATGGTGCTGGCAAAACTGGTTCAACACATGCAACAAACTAAAACTAGATCCTTATATATCACCCTGCACCAAAATCAATTCCAAATGGATTAAAGACCTCGAAATCAAAACAGACACCCTGAAAACACTAAAGGAAGGAGTAGGAGAAACACTTAGGCTCCTTGGCGCAGGACGGAACTTCCTTAACAAAGACCCAGAAAGGCTACAAATCAAAGAAAGGTTGGACAAATGGGACTGCATCAAACTGCAGAGCTTCTGCATGGCAAAGGACATACCTCGCAAGATAAACAGAAAGCCCACAGACTGGGAGAAGATCTTTACCCGCCTTTCAACAGACAAAGGCCTCATCTCTAAAATACATGCAGAACTAAAAAAATTACCTTCTTTCAAAACAAAACCGCAAAGAACCAAGAGCCCCCTCATCAAGTGGGCTAAAGACTTACAAAGAGACTTCTCTGATGAGGAAATGCGAATGGCCAAGAGACATATGAAAAAGTGCTCTACATCACTGGCCATAAAAGAAATGCAAATCAAAACAACATTGAGATTCCATCTCACCCCAGTAAGAATGTCATATATCAAGAAAACTAACAATAACAATTGTTGGAGGGGATGTGGCCAAAAGGGAACCCTACTTCATTGTTGGTGGGAATGTAAACTGGTTCAGCCATTCTGGCAAGCAGTATGGAGATTTCAGAAGGCTAAATATAGAACTCCCCTATGACCCAGCAGCCCCACTTTTGGGTATCTATCCAAAAGACCACAAACATAATCACAGTAATGCCACCAGCACAACAATGTTCATCACAGCTCAATTTGTCATAGCTAGAATCTGGAACCAACCCAGATGCACCTCAGTAGACGAATGGATCAGGAAAATGTGGTACATATACACAATGGAATTTTATGCCTCTATCAGAAAGAAAGACATTGCCCCATTTGTAAGGAAATGGAAGGACTTGGAAAAAATTATACTAAGTGAAGTGAGCCAGACCCAAAGAAACATGGACTCTATGGTCTCCCTTATTGGGAGTCATTAGTACAGGTTTAGGCAAGTTACAGCAGAGGATCACAAGAGCCCATTAGCTATACCCTTATGAACACATAAGATGATGATTAAGTGAAATGAACTCCATGATATGGAAACGATTGTTATATCACAGTTGTAATTACTTTCAACGTACCGTGTGTATCTGTAGCATCTATTATAGATGATGTTCTTGTATCACCTTCCTGTGGTTTTACCTACACTATCTCTGTAACATTATCTGAGTATATTGGAAACCATGTATACTGGTATTAGAACTAGAAATTGAAAGGGAATACCAAAATTGAGAGACTCAGGGTAAAAAAAGAAAAACAACTACAAAAGCAATACTTGCAAAACTCTTTGGTCTAAGTGAATGGAACACCTCATGGGGGAAAAGGGAAAGGAGGTGGGGGAGGGGGGTATGAGGGATGAGGTAACAAACAGTACAAGTAATGTATCCAATGCCTAATGTATGAAACTGTAACCTCTCTGTACATCAGTTTGATAATAAAAATTTGAAAAAAAAATCTCCTGCCCAACCTCAGCCTTTGCCTACTTACAAAATTATGTCAGTTGTGATGATCACTTACAAATTTTGTACCAGGCAAATCCAGATGTTTAATTTAACCTGGAATATAAATAAAGCACTTGTAAAAGTTTTGCCTGGCCTTTGTAAACAGATGTTTGATCTGGAACCAGTGCTATAGCAAGTATACAGATCTGGCCATTCTCTGTACATAATGTCAAAGTAATTGTCTTGATCATTGGGGAAATGTTGCTATAGGGGTTATAAAGTCCATTATTATAGCATGTTAGATCTTTGCAAAATAGCTAATGTCTCAGCAACACATATTTAGTCTACTCAACAAGAATTTAGTAAGTGAAGTTAAAATATTTGAAGAAAGGCTGATGAGAAGGGAAATGTAAGTTAATTTCATTAAAGTAATTCTATTTTTTCCAAGTCCTTCCATTTCCTTACAAATGGGGCAGTGTCATTCTTTCTGATAGAGGTATAGAATTCCATTGTGTATATGTACCACATTTTCTTGATCCACTCATCTACTGAGGGGCATCTGGGTTGGTTCCATATTTTAGTGATGGAAAATTGTGCTGTGATGAACATAGTTGTGCTGGTGGCTTTAGTGTGGTCTTGCCTGGAAGCTTTTGAGTAGATGCCCCAAATTGGGGCTGCTGGTTCATAGGGAAGTTCTGTTTAGCCTTTTGAGGAAACTACACACTGCTTCCAGAACAGTTGAACAAGTTTACACTCCCACCAACAGTCTAGTAGGGTTCCCTTTTGGCCAAATCCTCTCCAGCATCTGTTATTGTTAGTTTTCTTGACAAAGGATATTCTTACTGGGGTGAGGTGGAAGCTCAATACCATTTTGATTTGCATTTCTTTTATGGCCAGTGATAATGAGCACTTGTTCATGTGACTCTTGGCCATTCTCATTTCCTCTTCAGAGAAGCCTCTGTTTAAGTCTTTAGCCTGTTTATTAAAGAGGAAGTTGTTTCTTTGAGGATTTGTTTTGGGGAAAACTTAATTTTTTGAGTTCTAAGTATATTTTAGATATACGGCCCTTGTCTGTTGTATGCCAGTGAAGTGAGCCAGACCCAAAGAAACAGACTGAATGGTTTCCCTCATTGGTAATAATTGGTATATGTCTAGCATAGTCCTAGCAGAGGATCACAGTAGCTCAATAGCTATATATATGAATACATAAGATGATGCTAGGTGAAATGAACTCCAAGTTATGGAAACAAGTGGTTAATCACTGTTTTTTGTTATTTTCAATGCACCATCTGAGATTACATTACTTTCTTTTGTCTTTTTGTCCAGGGTTTTACCCGTGATGCCACTTACTGATTTTGGTACCCTGGGTATTGTATATATGTTTATTGGACTAGGGAAGGGAAGAAGAGTATCAAAATGGAGAGACAAAGGCAAAAAGGAGATACAATGCAACACCAATACTTACAAATCTATATGCCTTAATCCAACTGTACATGTCATGGGTGCAGGGAGGAGGGAGATAAACAAGGGAGGAGGTAACAAGTTTGATAAGAAACGTACTCACTGTCTTTCATACGTATGAAACTGTAACCCCTCTGTACATTTGACAATAAATAAATAAATAAAAAATAAAGCAATTGTATTATGTTTTCAACAAAATAACATTTCAAAGTTTCTGTGCTGTGTGTGTTAACATAAACACTTAACTCTTTTCCAGGTTTATTAAATAAGGATAAGAATAATATTCTTGTTGTCAGATTTTTTTTATTCTTCATTAATATAAACATATTTTGTCAGTTTTTTATTCTTGGTTAATATAAGCATAATTTTAATGTTACAAATTTCTTTCTATGATTAAAATAATAAACTGGTAAAGAATGGATGCTTAGCTTACTTAAAGCTAAATTGAAATGGTATTTTATATGTAAAAAATCTAATATAAATAAATAAATTAGCATATATAAAGCCAACAGATAAACATTTATGGGCCATCCTAACAATATTATCCAAGCTCTGTCATTTCCAATTTCTTACTTAATGACTCAAATATTGACATACTATGTAAAATATGCTACCTGTTGATAAGAATTATATAATATTAAGTAATTCAGAGATTTTGTTTACTACTTAAACATATCATAATATTTTACTTAGAATTTTATATTCTATTGACTTATCATTAGTAAGAACTTAATAAACATTTATTAGTTTAATAAATGATATATGTTTTGATTAAATGCATTTCCATATATCTATATAGTATCATATTTTATATTTTGTATAATTTATTTTTCAATCCAAATTTCTTAGCATTAGTGACCAAATTCACTATTATCTACATTCAAGGACTGAAAAGGAAGCTCTTGCTTAAAGTAGTTTAAAGGAACAATATTTGTACAAATCTCACTTTTTTATTTTTTTCCCGCCAGTCCTGGGCCTTGGACTCAGGGCCTGAGCACTGTCCCTGGCTTCTTTTTGCTCAAGGCTAGCACTCTGCCACTTGAGCCACAGCGCCCCTTCTGGCCGTTTTATGTATACGTGGTGCTGGGGAATCGAACCTAGGGCTTCATGTATGGGAGGCAAGCTCTCTTGCCACTAGGCCATATCCCCAGCCCCTCACTTTTTCTTTTGAAAGCTGATAAGCTATTCTTCCTGAGAAAATTTCCTTCATTCACTTTGTATTAAGGCAGAATCTTCCAGGTGGTGGCATCATCAGATCTCAGGCTTGTGGTCAACATTCTCAAAGAAAGCTGATTCACAAGAGTTTCTATACCACAGCTTCAAGGGAAGAGACATGAGGGTTGTAAAATTCAGACAACATTACTGCATAAATCATTAATTTATGGACTAAACTATGCGATTAATATTAAAGCTGAGAATTTAAATGTTGTCCAACAGCAGCAAATTAATTAGACTCTTTTCCTATTTAAAGTAAAGATTTACCTGTGATGACAATGAATCTGCCCTTGATCAAGAGTAACATTCCTGAGCATTGGAAATCAGGAGTGAAGCTTGATTGTATAATACTTGAAAACCTCTGCAAGTACATTCACAAGCATGCCGGTATCAAGCGTGGGCTATATCTTCCAAAATGAAAAAAAAAATCTATTCTCAGCTTAGATCTTATTTAGCAACTCACACTTCTACCCAAAGTAAGTGTTCTCTAAATTCTAATTTCATTACCAGCCCAGAAGCTAACCCTGGTACATAGTTGTGAAGACAAATTCAGAGAGCAAAGATGTAAAGCCATGCAAATATAATCAGAAGTTAATCTCCAATAATAAGGACTCAGGAGCAAATGTTTTGAAGAGAATAATAGAGGCCTCTGATAACATTCTGAATTTAAGATGACTTTCAAGAAGACTAAAATTAAAAAGCAAGGACAAGCTCAATGATAAAGGAAGAAACCAGACCAAAGCAGAATGACCACAAATAGTCACTCAGAAAAAATTTTAACAAGACATAAACAACTTAGGAAAAGAAGTTAAGAAGTTTGAACCAGAATGGACACACATCCATTAGCTATGCTTAGCTAAGAACTATTTCTTACCAACTTCTAATGAAAGAAAATTGCAAATGACCTCCAAATCCTCAGACATCATTTGTGGCTTGCTATATATTACATTTAAATCAGTTATATATCTCGTTATCATTCTAGACAGGGGCTCCGGAATTCAAACCCAATTATTTTGGAATGTTCTGAGATTTCCTCCAGGTAAGATTTTAGACCACTGCAGTCAAAGTTTTAATACTGTTTATGGAGAGAAAATAAGTAGCAATGCTACTTTTTTTTTTTTTTACTACTTTTTGGTGGAAGATGGGGGTTCAGGGGGAGAGTGCTGCTAACAGAGCTTGAACTCAGGGTCTCCTGCTTGCTCAGCTACCTTGTTCATACCTTGTTCATGACATCAGTCATACTTTCAACTCACCTTTTTGCTGCGTATTTAGAGTTAGGGTATATAGAATCAGAAGGGCTGCTTAGTAATAGATATGGATTTCCGAACTTCAGAACTGTAAGGTTAATTTGTGTTGTATTAAGCCACCATATTTGATATAATTTGTTATAGAGGCAACAACAGTCTTCACCTAATGCCCCTGAAAATTTTGTACCAACATTATTGTTATAAGAATTGTCAAGCAGTTTTTGGTGGAAATGTTTTCTACAATGTCAGTTACCTGATCAAGATATCAAATGTAGAGCTCAGCTAGGTAAATTCCACAAGTAATAAAGACTCAGAGTTTGAATCTTATTTTTGTCCATTTGGTTTTCCTAAGTTCTATGAAGATATGATACTCTTCCATCAATCATACATTATCCCGAGAACATAGAGCGTTTTAGTTGCTGGTATTAATTAATCTACCCAACAGAGGCTTTGGCACGAAATAGCTAGTGGATAAAAATTAGTCAAATGAATGAATATACTTCCTACAGATAGTGACTAGAAAATTCAAATAAACCACTTCTACCACAAGGTATTCAATAAATATAATTTTTATTTTATTGTTTTATCAGTCACAGGGCTTGACTTCAGAACCTGGGTGCTGTCCTTGAGCTTTTGTACTCAAGGCTAGTACTCTACCACTTTGACCCACAGCTCCACTTCAGTTTTCTGGTGGTTACCTGGAGATGAGTCTCACCAACAGTACTCAGATGAAAATGTATAGATCTGAGGGCTTACACAGAAGAAAATTCAAATTTTAATGATGTACCTCAAGCTCCTGGAAAAACAGGAACAAACCAAACCCTAAATAAGTAGGTGGAAACAAATAATAAAAACTAATCCAGAAATAAATGAATTAGGGAATAGAAAAATCATGGAAAGACTCAACCAAACAAAAAGCTAGTTATTTGAAAATTTTAACAAAATTGATAGACTCTTAGCAAATTTGACTAAAAAAAGAAGAGAATACATTCAGATAATAAAATTGAGATGAAAATGGGAACATCACAACAGAAATATGTAAAATTCAGAATATTTTAGGGGAACCTTTATGCCAGCAAGTTTGAGAATCAGGGAGAAATAGACGCATCCCTAGTGAACATTAATACCCCAAACTGAACCAAGAAGATTTAACTCAACTAAAGAGACCTATCACAAGTACTGAAATTGAAATACAATAAAGGACCTCCCATCCAGAAAAGCCCAGGACCAGATGGATTCACAGCTGAGTTCTATAAGACCTTCAAAGGAGAACTCACACCAATCTCAAACTCTTCAGTGAAATAGAAAGGGAAAGATCACTACCAAGCTCATTCTATGAAGCCAGCATTAACCAGATAGGGACCCATCAAAGAAAGAGAATTGTTGACCCATGTCTTTGATGAACCTAATGCAAGACTCCTCAACAAAATTCTGGCCTATAGAATTTAACAACTAACCACAAATTCATACATTATGATCAAATAGGATTCATCCCAGGGTTGCAAAGCTGCTTCAATATATGAAAGTTTAATTAAAGTAATTCAATACATCAACAGAAGCAAGAGCAGGAACTACATGATCATCTCAGTAGATTCAGAAAAAGCATTTGACAAGGTAATACACCCTCCGTTAGCACAAAAGCTCTGGAAAAGTTAAGAATCCATAGAACATTTCTCACTGTAACAAAGGCTATATATAACAAACTTAAAGCCAGCATTATTCTTAAGTGAGCAAAGTTAAAAACCATTCCCTGTAAAATCAGGAACAAGACAAGATGCTCACTGTCTTCACTCCTCTTCAACATAGTTCTGGGATTCCTAGAAAAAGCAATAAGGCAAGAGAAACACATAAAGGGAATCCAAATAGAGAAAGAAGAAGTAGTGTTATCCCTCTTTGCTGATGATGTGATCCTGTATTTAAAGAACCCTATAGATTCCTCACCCAAGCTACTTGAGTTGATTCAAAACTTTGGCAAGGTAACAGGTTATAAAATCAACCCACAAAAATCAGATTTCCTGTGTGCCAACAATGAGAAGAGAGATACTGAAATCAGGAAAGCAACCACATTTGTAATAGATTCAAAAATACTTAGGGATTAACTTAACCAAAATGTGAAGGATCTCTAGTGTGAAAATTTAAAAACTCTGTAAAAAGAAATTGAGGCAGATCTAAGGAAATAGCAAAACATCTGATGCTCCTATTTTGGAAGAATTAACATAGTAAAAATGGTAATTCTTCCCAGAGAAATATACAAATTTAATGCAATGCCCATCAAAATCCCAACAACTTTCTTGAAAGAAATAGAGAAATCAATCCAAACATCCATATGGAATAATAAGAGAACCAGAAGAACAAAAACCATCCTTAGCAGGAAAAATAGAGCTGGAGGAATATCCATACCAAACTTCAAACTTTATTACAAAGCTATAGTAATAATAATAATAATAAATAACAGCTGGGGACTGACACAAGAATAGGCCCAAGGACCAAAGGATCAAAATAGAAGACCGAGAAGTAAGCCCACAGACATATAGCCACATAATATTTGATAAGGGAGCCAAAACATAGGTTGGAAGAAATATAGCCTCTTCAACAAATGGTGCTGGCAAAACTGGCTATCTACCAGCAGAACATGAAAGCTAGATAACTATATATCATCTTGTACTAGTATCAACTGTAAATGGATCAAAGACAGAGACTGTGTAAGGACAGAGACTGGAAATATTACAGGAAGAGGTAGGGGAAACCCTAAACATTCCAGGCCTGGGGAAAAACTTCCTAAACAAAGATCCAGAAACACAACAAATCAAATAAAGACTGGATGCATAAGATGATATCAAACTCAAGAGCTTCTGCCTAGCAAAGGACATAAATATAAAGCTCACAAAATTGAGAAAACCTTCACTAGCCACCAATGAAACAAAGGCCTCATATCCAAAGCATACTTAGAGCTCAAAAAATTAAACCCTCCAAAAATAAACCCTCAAAAACACAATAATCCAATTAATAAATGGGCTAAAGACCTAAAGAGAAACTTCTCAGAGGAAGAAAAACGAATGGCTAGTAGACACATGAAGAAGTGTTCAGCATCACTGGCCATTAAAGAAATGCAAATCAAAACAACGTTGAGATTCCACCTCACTTCACTTACAATGGCCATTATCAGGAAAGCTAACAATAACAAATTCTGGTGGGGATATGGCTGAAAGAGAACCCTTTTACACTGTTGGTGGGAATGTAAACTTGTTCAACCAGTATGGAAAGTGGTACGCAGTTTCCTTAAAAGACTGAACATAGAGCAATTTGCTCTATTTGACCCGGCAATTTGCTCTTAGACATTTATCCAATGGACCACAAACCAGATCAAATTAAAGCCACCAGCAGAACCATGTTTATAAGATATGGAATCAACGTAGACATCCCTCACTGGATGAATGGATGAAGAAAATGTGATAAATACATACATACATAGGTGTGTATGATACATTGATAGATAGAATGTGTCTATGAATCTACAAGTAAACACACTGAGTGACAGGACAAATAAATAAAACTAGGACACAATAAATTACATAGGGCCCTAATCACTAACATACAGAAGCCAAAGGACGGAGGGCATCGGACTCATTGGGCAAAGGCTCAATGGACAAATGATCCTATAAAATAATCTTCTATGAAATGAACCCCCAAAGCAGGAAACAAGAGATACTCTTTGGTTGTCAGTGTCCCTGGTTTTGTTCTCTTTTTCTTTTGTAGTTTTTGTTACTTTGTTTGTATTTGAGAGGGTAAGAGAGGGCTCATAAAAGGTGGAATAAGGATGAACAAACACAAGAGAGATACTCACCAAATACTATGTAGAAAATGAACTGGATATCTTATGGGTGGGGGTGTGAGGGAAAGAGGAGAGAAGGATGGAAGGGGATAAATGGTTCAAAAAGAATTGTACGGGTTGCACCTACTTCCTGTAACCATAACCCCTCTGTATATCAACTACACAAAACAAAAAAAAATTAATAAAATTTCAAAAAAGGTCTTATGGACTTTCCTGCCCAGGCAAGCTTTGGCTTATCATCCTCAAATCTCAGCCTCCTGAGTAGCTAAGATTACAGGCATGAGTCACCAGCAGCTGGATATACATACATAGTTTTTCAATCTATCTATGCCTTAAAATGTAAGGCATTACCAAAGAGAAGGCTAAATGTATGACATTATCTGCTATAAACTTTCTGTTAGATGGTAAAAGGTTCTGGGAATGTTAGGAGATAGAATGTAGCTGGAGGAAGGGTGTCCTTGGAGGTATCTCAGCCATGATTCTTCCAGTTTTACTATCTGCTTCCTGTCTGCAATCAAGTGAATATAACCTCCCCTTCTCCATGATACTTCCACCACGTGATTCTGCCTTACCCCAGGGCGAGATTCAGCAAAGCCAAGGACAACAGATGAAAATCCCTGAAATCATGATCCAAAACAAATGCTTTCACCCTTCAAGTTGTTTCTGTTTGGTATTTTTCACCATGATAAGAAATGTAGATAATACAGAGAGAAAGAAACACTGAAGAAATTTAAAATGTAAAAATGGTAGAGTCATCACCTACTCAGAAATAAACTGCCTACCTTAAATCCACTAAACAGAATTCAGAGTAGAAATCAGAACTTTGCATAAATATATCACAATCTCTCATGTAATAAAGTTGGACTAGATGGGCCACACACACCTCTAGTGTATGTAAGGATAATAGAATCACTGAAATCGCTCAATATCCTCTCAAACGAAAGTTGGGAGCCGTTCACAATAAGAATTATTTAAACCACTGTAAACAACTAGGAATGAGAGTAAGGATAGAAATCACATTTTGCACTCCTTTCACAAAGCAGCTGAAGAATATTATGCTGCTATTTCAATAACACCACACTGATAACAGACTCTATTCAAAATTTAATAAAGCATTACTCTGTTAATCAAAACATGACTATGAGGCTTGGACTGCTGCAGGATAGCAGAATAATGTGAACAAAAGAGAAATGGGACTTATGTGAATATCAACTCTACAAAACAAATAACATCTCGTTACACATGCATCAGTTAAAGGCAGGAACTTAAAAGCCATTCTCAGTTTACTTTTGTCAAGCTCCTTGGCAGGGTAGGAATGGAATAAAAAAATACAAAGTAGGTTTATGGGAAATCCAATCAACAAAATGCTACACACACTTAAGACTGTTTATGTCTTGTTTATTTTGAAGAAATTATCTACTTAAAATTTTGTTCAAAGCTTATAGATATAGCACATGCATATGTGGATGATAACAATAAAATTATAATTATACTTGAAGAAACTACACATTTATGTTCAATTTATATTTTTATAGGCAGCATTTTTTTCTTCTAATTGAGAATATGAAACTTAAACCTTTGGAATTCCTGACTCTACTACTTATAGATTACATTCAGGCAATGTATTTGGGTAGTTTCTTTATGGGTAAAATTAAGATACTAATAGTACTTAGCACACTGAGTTGTAAGACTTATGTAAAGCAGCACTTAAAACTGACAAATTCACTATTACTTTTCAGAAAACAGGATTCATTGAAAAGTTTCAAAAGTAAAAGCTGAGAAATTCTGAACTCTGCTCTTAAACATATTTTGTGAGTCATCAAATCTCAACTTGCTTATTTTGATTTATTCTAATCTCTGAAAAGTACTTTATTTGCAAATCATTACAACTTGGGTTGTCAAAAAAGTTCATTTAATCATGTTTCAATAATGTCATTTTAGTAGCTGGTTTATCCACAAGCTAATTTTTAGGTTCAAATCGATACCTTATGTGGACAATGAATGATAGGGTTAGAAACTTAATATAACATAAATGCATAGCCTCACTACAGGGTTAATATGTTTTAATAGCTACAAAATATCAAATACATATTATTCAACTTGAATTGCTTGCTTCAATTAAAAAAAAATTCTGGGGTTAGTTTTCCTTGAATGATTGTGTGCAGTTTAGAAGCCTCATAATTTTCCTATCCTCCAACCTTTTCCTAGAAATCAAGATTGCTAATGAAATTTAACTTTAATAAAATATCAGCCGTCTGTTTCAGGCCTGTTTATGAAAATAAGCAAGCCAAACAAACCAGTGTGGTGTATCTTGGGTAAGGATTAGCTAGCAAATACTGAGATCTGGGAAGTATAAAACACAGCAAACTCTGCTAGGAAACTAAGGAGACTTCTTATGAGAGATAAAGCTGGTAAGTGCAAGGATCTGGGCTATCTCATTTTATGCAAAGCAATGAAAGAAGGCCTGAGCATCCAGAATGTGAAAGACAACTGGGCTACTATCCAAGGACAGGACAGAGTATGATGGTAAGAGATTTTTATCTATTACATAGAATGACTATGAATTGTTTGTCTCCGGAATTTTCCATTGGATATTTTCAGATTACAGTTGATCTGAAATGAAAACCATGGAAAATGAATCCATGGATAAGAGAGAACTAGTATTGGACAGTGAGCCTTCAGGGGAGTAATAAAGCAAAAGGATATTGTAAAGGTAAGACTCAAATCCTATTGGACCAGTGTCCTTAGAAGAAGAAGAGAGAATATCAAAATCAAGAGACAAAGGATAAAAAGACAAACTATTGCAAGAGCGATACTTACAAAACCAATTGGTGTAAACCAATTGTACAACTCATGGGGGTGGGGGAGGGAAGTGGGGAGGAAAGAGATGGGGAAAATGAGGGAGGAGGTAAAAAATTGGATAAAAATTGTAACCCCTCTGTACTTCACTTTGACAAGAAAGAAAAAAAAAGAAAAAAGTTTTTAAAAAGAAGAAGAGAATCAAGGGAAAAAGCACACAGAGGAAAAGGCCATGTTAAAGAAAGGAAAGAGACAACATCAAAATCAGGAGGCAAAGCCAAGTCATTTGAGACTGTGCCAAAGTTAAGAGGACTAAATCTCACTGGAAATGGTAGCAGATTTCTACAGTTTTCGATAGATAAGTGAAATGATCCTATTGTCTGTCTCAAACCAGGGGAATGTTTAACCCACAAGCCATTTAAGGCCTGAGAAATTATTTGGTACATGACTAGAGAAACACCTGATTCGTCTCAGCTTCTTAGTAGCTTCCTTTGGCTGCCTGACTATACCAGGAATTTTGTATGGACCGTAAATGATGCCATAAATAACCAAATAGCTGTTGGTTAAAAAGAATGCTCCCCGATCCTGCCTGGATTATACATGAGCTAACAGGGAATTAGCAAAAATTAGTTAAAAGGAAATAGAAAGAAATGAGGCAACAAAGCATGGGATAGAAGAAAGTGAGTTAATATATCTTTTGATGGAAGAGCCTTGAGCAACTACTGCCTGGTTGGATACTGGGATTGATGTGTAAGTTGTGAAAAATAGGTGTAAATATTTTTAACATTTTGAGTGGTCAAATAACATGAGATCTTTCATTTGTTGTTTTTTGTTGTAAATATGTAGGTGTTGAATTCAGGTCCAAATTTCACTGATTTTTTTCTTGCCCTATTTCCATTTTTGGTAATACACAAATCTTCTGGTAGTCCTGCTAAAGCATAATTCTCACATACATAGGGAAAGTCAATTTGGAATGATACCCTTCAAATCAATTTTAAGGCATGGAAACGAGGTTCACTTTTATAAATGTATCATATTCATGAATCATTCTTGTATATGTTATACATCATATACAGTCATCTCTTTCTACATAGCAATGGTCTTTAATTCTTTTTGAGGCAAATTAGTCATTAGAAGACTTTCAAATTTCAAGCATAATTGAAATGTCAAGCTTTTAATATTTCAAGTGTATTTCAAAGTTCCATTAACAAAAACTAGCTTGTGGTAGTAATATACATTGCTTTTAGAAATAGAATCACTTCAGGGACTGGGAATATGGCCAAGTGGCAAGAGTGCTTGCCTTGTATATATGAAGCCCTGGGTTCGATTCTCCAGCACCACATATATAGAAAATGGCCAGAAGTGGCGCTGTGGCTCAAGTGGCAGAGTGCTAGCCTTGAGCAAAAAGAAGCCAGGGACAGTGCTCAGGCCTTGAGTCCAAGGCCCAGGACTGTCCCCGCCCCCACCCCCCCCCCAAAAAAAAGAAAAAAAATAAATACAATCACTTCAGTTTTCTCTTGGATTTTTAAAATTCTTGAGCATAACAGAAAGGACTACAAGGCTCACTAAAAAATAGTTTCCCTTTGCATTGCAAAGACCTAGAGTCACTGAAGACCCAATAGGGAATGATATGATCAAATTCACACTTTGGATAAGTTCTAGGTGCTCTGGACAATCAAGGCAATAGAAACACTGGAAGCAGGGAGTTGAACTGAGAACACATGTAATAGCTTTATGTAAAGACATAACCAGGAAAAGTCTAAATCAAGGGAAGTAAAAAGAAAAAATTAAAAAAAATACTTACACAGAAGTAAAAACACAGCATGACTTACAGCCCTGTTTCTAACTTGAATATTAATAATGTCATCAAATAAAGTAAAAAAATTTAAATGAGAAGTGGTGTAGAGAGCATCTTCTCAACACGCTACATATGATATATCTTTGAATGTCTGAAATACTGTTAGGATCTCACAAAAGAGATTAAAAAAAATAGAAGCAGACATTTGAAATCTACCAGCTCATGATGGGAGATGGATCTTAAGAATTTGAGGTTGTCAGAGGAAATCGAATTGACTGATTAGAGGGTCAAAGATACAACCCATGTCATCATCAACATCTGAGTGGTTCAAAACAGAACAAGCAGTCTAATAATTACTATGATATGCAATCATAACATTATAGTATGAAATACAAGATAGAGATTCAACAAAAAAATACTTAGTAATAACTATTATAAACACCTGCCCATGTCCCTGCAAAGATGATATTGGTAACTGTATTACAGAAAACATGTATTATCTGATCTTCTGCATAATATATTTGTTAGCTTCCCATTTGCCATGTTATTATCAGATTTCTTTAATTTTTGATAGCTTAAAAAAATCTATATTATTGGTTTAAAATTGGTGATGGTTCAAAATTGGTTTATCAAAGGCTAAAAATCATGGATGACACTGTGGAAATAAATTATTTTAATTAACTAGAAACATAATAACAAATATAATTCCTGGGCAATACAACATGTGAATTTACAAATATGATCATCGTATTCATGCATCTAGGAAATAAGACTTCAAAGTAAGGGACTATATAATGGAGGATTCATAGTTTTGCCTGGGTATTATATTACAAAGCTGTGGCAATTTGTTGCCCTTGATTTGTCATTTCCAAAGAAATCATACTGTTCTTGTAACACAAAAATTTCAAGAATCCACATAAAATAATACTAATTATTTGGAGCACTGTATGGAAAGCAAGTACACATCCATCACCCATTTCGAAAGTGTATAAGATTACTTTCAAAGAAAGTACCAATTGTACTTTCTGGAGAAAGTATGATAACCTGTTTTTGTGAGAGTGGCTGCAAATCCTTCTGGAAGGCCCCCAGTGCTGGGTTCAGCCCTGTTGGAGCACAGTGGGTATTCACAACTCAGGGCCAGGCCAGGCAATTCAGTTTCTTATGGAGCTGATTGCTCCTCATTAACAAATTTCTCACAAATCAAGAACTAGCAGTAACAAGTAAGGAAGGACAGGGACATGAACTGCTTTGGCCTCAAACAGGGACATAAGCTGCTTTTGCCTCCAAACAGAAAATGACTACAAAAATATTGGGATTAAATTGATCAGAAACCAAATAACCAATGGAAAATCGATAGAAACTGTACTTCAATGAGCAACTTAAATGAGCAGAGCAGTTAAATATTACTATTAAAGAAAACACTGCCAAATACAATGAATAATTAAGCTGACAGATCAGAGAATCCATTAACCAAACTCAACAATGAAGTGATGCGTCACTTAAAAGAAGTGATGGCTCACTCCTACAGTGAAAGCATTCAGAGGTTGAGGTAGGAGGATTTTGAGTTCAAGGCTAATATGAGTCTATCAAAACAAATAAAACAACAACAACAAAAAAGTAGTTCATAAAATATTACTAAGCATCCAAATCCTTCAATAATAAAAATCCTTGAAATAAATATCCCAATTTACAGAACTACCATAATATTAAAATGTTCTATTTTTCAACAAAAACTTAACAGCCATCAAAGAAACAGGAAGATATGTCTGATGTCTAGGAAAGAAAAATTAATAAAATAGGATAGTAAAAATAGAAATTAAGTAAGGCCCTGGTGACTCATGCCTATAATCCTAGCTACTCAGGAAGCTGAGACCTGAGGATCATGGTTCAAAGTCAGCCCTGGCAGGAAAGTCCATGAGATTCATATCTCCAACTAGCCACCAGAAAACAGGAAGTGACATTCTGGCTCAAGTGGTAGAACGCTAACCTTGAGCTGAAGAGCTCAGGGACAGCACCCAGACCCAAAGTTCAAGCCCCATGACTGACACACAAAAAAATTAATAACTATGTTTCATAAGGAAGCAGAGGTACCAGACTTATAAACATACATTCAAGGGCTGGTAATGTAGCTTAGTGTTAGAGTGCTTGTCTAGCATGCATGAAGCCTTGAGTTCAATTCCTCAGCACTACATAAACAGAAAAAGCAGGAAGTGGCGCTGTGGCTCAAGTGGCAGAGTGCTAGCCTTGAGCAAAAAGAAGCCAAGGACAGTGCTCAGGCCCTGAGTTCAAGCCCCAGGACTGTCAAAAAACAAACAACAACAACAACAACAACAACAAAATACATACACTCAAACATAAACCAAATATGCTTAAGATACAAAGTTATCTACAAAGAACTAAAGAAAGACATGACCATCACCCTGTTTAGCTTTTCTAACTGTTACATTTAATTAAGATATTTACCTGTACAGTTTCTCTTTTATGTGTTATAGATAAGAGAAATTCTTTACTTTTTGTTTTTTGTTTGTTTTGCCAGTCCTGGACCTTGAACTCAGGGCCTGAGAACTGTCATTGGCTTCTTTTTGCTCAAGGCTAGCACTCTGCCACTTGAGCCACAGCGCCACTTCTGGCTTTTTCTATATATGTGGTGCTGGGCAATCGAACCCAGGGCTTCATGTATGTGAGGCAAGGACTCTTGCCAGTAGGCCATATTCCCAGCCCTACTTTTGTACAACTTTTTTTTTTTTTTTTTTGGCCAGTCCTGGGCCTTGGACTCAGGGCCTGAGCACTGTCCCTGGCTTCTTCCTGCTCAAGGCTAGCACTCTGCCACTTGAGCCACAGCGCCGCTTCTGGCCGTTTTTTGTATATGTGGTGCTGGGGAATCGAACCTAGGGCCTCATGTATCCGAGGCAGGCACTCTTGCCACTAGGCTATATCCCCAGCCCCACTTTTGTACAACTTTTTGCAGTTAAAAAAGTGCTATATATTGTACCACTTAAGGTTCAAAATAAACTTTCAAAGTAGGTAGAGAAGACATTTGATTTTAATTATAGCTCAAGAGCACATAGTTTATGTGTCAGAGAATGGGTCAAATATATGTGGGCATATATATGTGGGGTGTGTGTGTGTGTGTGTGTGTGTGTGTAGAGAGAGAGGGAATTGGGGGGGGGTGGTAGGTTGAAACACACCTGCATGTCAAACCTCTGTAAACTCTACCCATTAGTGTCAATCCAGGAGAGATGCAATTATTAATCATTTCATTTTTCTTTATATCTTAAACTCAGTGAAAAAAATTCTCAGACCCACAGTGCTGCAAACTAGACTGGGAACTCAAGATAAAACCATAGCTTGAAATCTGGAAAATCAAAACGTCAAAGAGAACATATATAGCAAACAATGAAAGGAAAGCTAACACACAAAGAAATACATCATCTAAGGTACTGAGGACTGTGCCAAGATGAAGGCACTGAAAAAAATCAATAAAGATTCCATGACATTCAACAAAGCAGTACATTTTCACAAAGAGATGACTTTATAAAAACCTTGCAAAATGATGCAAAAGGATCTGAAAGTCAGAAGCTACATAAAAGCACCAGCAAAAAAGACAAGAACTCAAAAACCCTGAACTGATAGCTCAATTTATGCCCTTCAAAACAACCCCTAACCACTGCGAAGAGGTACTTTGGACTTAAACATTCAACAGATACTCCTTGATTAAGTCATATTCCAATTATAGCTAAGAGTTGGAGGGAGGAGAGAAGAAAGAAAGGAAGAAAAGAAGAATGTTAGAAAAGAAACCAATACGGATTATAAAATCAGATGACAAAAAAATAATGTTCCTTGAAAACTAATAAGGCAAAAGTAAATCTCAAAAAGGTAAGTATGTAAGAAAGAGTAAAAGAGTGTGGAAACAGTAAAGGGATTTCATACAAACAACACAACCTGAAATCATTCCTGGCCAAAAAAAAAAAATGATATATATATATATATATATATATATATATATATATATATATATATATATATATATATATATATACAACTCCATCCTCAGTCCCTAGTGTCCTGTTGTGACCACTTAAAGAGTACATCACAATAAATGCCCTCAGTGGTGCAGATGGCCCTTAGCCTTGTGGAGTCAATCACTACTCCTTTGGACCCCCCATAATCAAGGTAATTTCAGACTATGTGTCTTTACACTGGCCATTATGTTTTGCCACTAGCATGTTGAGAGATTTTCGATCTGTTCACAACATGCATGGTTGTCTAAGCGCCAGGATACTTAAAGTCAATTCAAGTACACTTGGATGAGATATAAAAACAGGTTACACCGTTCAACCAAAATTGTTATTCAGCTACTCTCAGAAGAACTGAGTGCTCAGCAAATAAAAAACATCCACATTTTAAGTAAAACTAAATAAATCATATGCTATAACCAGACTGCTATGAAGCGACTAAAACAAAAAGATGAAGTATATAATGTAGATTTTCATTTTCCTTCAGTTGTCCAGCTATGAAAGTGACTCAGATCAATAACTACAATAAAATACTTCAGTGAAAAGATCCACAAGATAATTATCTAAGAAAATTAGCAAAGCTTGTAAGAAATTAGTCTGCTTGAAAGCAAAGCTTTTTTGATAAAAATTGTAATAATAAACAAATGCTAATTTTTTTTAAGAACTAACACTAAAATAATCACCATAGTGTAATAACCTGAGAGCAAGAAAATCCACGGAGGCACAGCTAAAGGTGGCAAAGGAGTTTTATTTAAAACCCAGAACCCAGAACCAGAACAGCCTCAACCTCCAAATATTGGTCAGCGACTACCTTGTCCTGGGATAATGACCAAGAATCCAGAACCAAGAGCACCCTCGACCTTCAAACCTCCAAGCCTCCAAGCCTCCAAGGGCGCCAGCTTCTTTCCCTTCCTTCCTCCTTCCCCTGGAGTCTGGAGCTCTCAGCAGTCCCCAGGACGCTCCCCCCACAGAACAAGCAGCCTACCACACACCTGCTCACACTCCTGCCCATGAATGCCCCAGCCCCTCCAGCAGCCTGGCCCATGTGGAAATGCCATGTGGCGGTGACTCCAGCGTGGGATGGGACTTCCTGCCCCCCCCCCGCCCCCACTGGTTCTTAAAATAGTAAGAGTAGTTCAGTCTTCAAAAAGTAGAATCAGAGCTGAGCGGTCAGTGGCTCATACCTGCTGTAATCCTAGCTACTCAGGAGGCTGAGATCTGAAGATTGTGGTTCAAAGCCAGCAGGAAAGCCTGTGATACTCTTATCTTCAATTCACCACGACAGAATTGGGAGTGGCTCTGTGGCTCAAACTGGTAGAGGGCTAGCCTTGTGCAAAAGAACTCAGGGACAGTGCCCAGGCCCTGAATTCAAGCCCTAAGACAGACAGACAGACAGACAAGGAGAGAGGGAGAGAGAGAGAGAGAGGGGGGGGGATAGAAATCAAATTATTCTACTGTGTAAGTCTTAAAGCCAATTATAAGATAACATGCAACTGTAGTAAGTAAATTGTTTCTTTACTATTCTAAACCTTATAAAAGACAAGACATGTTCAGAATTATTTGGTGTAGACCTTGTATGTGGAGACTGGTACTAGCTCGCCCAAACCAAACTGTGAAAAAATTGGGTCTTTAGTGCTTTCTCTTCCATTTATTCACGTTACATTCCCTTTACTCTCAATTTCCAATACCTCAGGTTCACCACACAAACTTCTCCATGAAGACAAGGTCACTAGAAAATATTTAAAAGATGAAGCATACATGAATCCTAACAGTTTGGAATCTTAACAGATTACCACCAAACTGTTATTGTTTACATCCCTGACAACACAATGACATGACAATGTATGACTAATAAAAACCATACTATGAAGTGAAAGAGTGGGTCTTACTTTTAAATGTGGATATCTCTCCTCTGCCAAGTCCTTAAAGCTCCTTGATGACTTTCATGTCTACAAAAGGGAAAAAAAAACAACACTCAGGGTTCTTGCTGCTGTTCTTTTAGGCTTTTTATTAATTTTTTTTAATGAGGGAATAAAAGGAATTTTACATGTAGCTGTCCAATTTTTCAGGAAAAATACCTGACTTTCTAAAACCTCAATTATAAAATGAGAAGATAATAAGAAATTTAATATAGACTGAATAAGTCACTCACTATAGATAGCTTATAGAATGCTTTAATAAGTATTAGCTCTTATGATAAAAATTGCTATTTAGGGATTTGCCAATTTCTAAAGGCCATCTTAAGATCATGTTTTGAGTTATTTTATGTGCTTTCTTGTATTTCCCAAATACTT
Organism: Perognathus longimembris pacificus; assembly: GCF_023159225.1. Taxonomy (NCBI): domain Eukaryota; kingdom Metazoa; phylum Chordata; class Mammalia; order Rodentia; family Heteromyidae; genus Perognathus; species Perognathus longimembris. Next base: position 64,166,828 of record NC_063172.1, read on the forward strand.
CCTTTGGTACTGAGGACTAAACTTGGGGTCCTGTCTCCCAGACGTGTACTCTACCACTTGAACCATGACACCAGCCCACATCTGAGTTACTTTTGAGTTGGGATGTTGCTTTATGCTCTAGGTTGGAAACCTCCTACTTTTACTGTCTGGTAATGCTGGGAATGGCAGGTGTACCACCACACCCAGACGTTGTGCTTCTCCAGTAGCTAGGATAACAGACTTGTGCCACTACCCAGCCATTGAGTGAGATGGAGTCCTGTGAACTTTTGATAGGTGGGATGAACTTGAACAGTCATCCCTCAGTTTCTGGCATCATCTGCCACAGGGTTAGAATCACTTTTAGCCACGTAATTTCATATATCCTTGGAGAAGAACATCTTTCAGACTCTAGCAATTTTCTTGACTCATAATTGTCGTCCTCTATTTAACATTTGGAGGTCAAAATAGGCATGGTGGGGGTGTTTCCAAGTAATGTTTGTCTAAGAACTCCCCATATATGTCTCTTGGAAAACTTAGAGCACAAGTTACTGTATTGCTTCAGAGGTCAGCCTGGTACACATCTCACCCAGATTAATCTGCTGAAGTAGTTCTTCTGCAGTGCAAGATTTGTGAATCAATGTTTCCTGAAGGCACTTTCCATAGGTCCTGCAGAATTGTTTACACAAAGAGGAGTCCATGGACCAGAGAAATTAGCTGACAAAGTGAGGATTCTTTGTTCCTGAAAGAGTTTAAGTGTGAGCAGAAAGACTGTCTGATTCAGAAACTGAGGCCTATTTTTAAGTGAAAGAAGACTCCTTTGCTGAATCTTTCAAAGTTGGTGAACTGTTTCCCAGACTCTTTATGCTTTCTAGCACTTCTTGGCACCATTGCTGCCTCCCTCTGCCTTGTTTTTAACCACTCACAACCTCATATTTCTTTCACTTTTGCCTTCCCAATTTTATGACTTCAGACCAAGTTCTATTAACTATAATAGAATGAGGCTCTTCCCTTGCCAATTTATTTTATTTGAGGCCACCAAATTAACCTTCACAATGAAAAATCTAGGGCATGTTTCTTTCCTGATTAAATATACTCTCTCATTTCTTAAGAAAAAAATTAGTCTGACTTCTTTCTTTACCTAAATGAGCATAGAAATACTTTGTATGACTGTGTAGTGGTAGTTCACACCTGTAATCCTAAATACTCAGGAGGCTGAGATCTGAGAATCACCATTCAAAGCCAGCCTGGGCAGGAAAATCCATGAGATCCTTATCTCCATTACCCACCAAAAGAAAGAAAGGAAGGAAGGAAGAAAGAAAGAAAGAAAGAAAGAAAGAAAGAAAGAAAGAAAGAAAGAAAGAAAGAAAGAAAGAAAGAAAAAAGGGAAGAAAAATAGAAAGAAAAGAGAAAGAAAGAAGAGAAAGAAAGGAAAGAAGGAAAGAAAGAAAGAAAGAAAGAAAGAAAGAAAGAAAGAAAGAAAGAAAGAAAGAAAGAAAGAAAGAAAGAAAGAGAAAGAACATGAAAGGAAAAGATCAGCCAGAAGTCAAACTGTGAGTCAAGTACAAGCCAGATAGAGCCTAGACCCTGAGTTCAAGCCACAGGATTGGCACACATACACACACAACAAGAATTTGTATGAGGTTCCCATTTCTCTTCTATGCCTATGACACTCTACTTTCTTTTACCTATCTACTGTCACTTTTTTTAATGAAAGCAAAACACGAGTTATCCTTTGAAACCGATATTCACTTCCTGATGTCTTTTCCTTACTTCTGTTCATACTAATCTATTACACATTGCTGGCAAGCAGCAGCTGAGGAAACTAGTGGCCCAAATACTTAGGAGAAGATGTGCAGGGTAGGTGTGCAGGAACAGACAACATAATACAAGAGGAAGTGATATGAGAAATCACCAATAGGTACAGGGAATATTGTCAAGTCTAGCTGGTTTAGGCAGAAACAATTAATCTCTGTAGATACAAATAATATACACACAAGAGGAAAGGTAAAAATACCTACATGGAGGGTAAAAAAAAAACCTTGGAGACATAATCATAAATCAAATCATAGGTTTGTTGGTAAGAAAACATTGCCAATGTCTTACACAATGGTTTGAATGTTTATGTCCTGCCCCAGGTATATTGGTAGCATGAGGAGACAGGGATTTGCAGAGGTGACTAGAGCATGAAGAATTCCCTTTCCACACTATGTGAAGTCATTGAAAGAAGACAAGGTGGCTGGAAATGAGCAAGGACGTCCACACTTTAGCTAGAACCTTAATCTCAGTTCCCAGAGCTGGAAGAAGCAACAAATTTCTGTTGTTAACAAATTACCCACGATCTATTATTGTAATAGTTGAAAGGATTCAGATATCTTATATAGTCTGTACTTTCCTGATTGATCATTCTAATTTTTTTTTTGCCATGGACAGCATCTGTGTTCATGATTAGCATATTATTATGATGTTTTTCCAATAATCCTAGTGTAAAACAATCTTTCCTTTCTCTGCATTTTCGTAGCACATTATCTATTTGTTTACAAACTCTTGGCAAACAAGAATCACATCATTTTCATCTTTGACTCGGCCACAGCAAGTTACACCATTAATTCCTAAATAACTTTCATGTGTGTATGTGTATGTGTGAGTGTATGTGTGTGTGTGTGTGTGTGTTTTTCTCTCTCTGCCTCATTCATAATGAAGAAAAGTGGGCCAATGGATACTAAGTGGTTTGCCTACAGAAATAGTCTAGTAATTTTGTTCCAAAGAGGTTTCTTCACTCAGTCTCTTGGAAAGTTGTAATATTTCACAATACATGAAGGTAATTGTGCAGTAACTGCCAAAAGGTTATCATAGTCAGTCACTCTGAATAAATGAGGAATTTCTACCTACTAAGAATTATGAGGGCTTCGGAGCATGTCTCCAGAGCTGTGGAGCTTGCCTAGTGTGCCAAAAGTTCTGAGTTCAAATCCCAGTACTGCCAAAAACATACTATACATACATGAAATTGAAAATGTGTATTATGAAATCCGGCAAGTATAACAAAGTGATTCTGCGGAAAAAAAATCAAACATGCATAAAATAACTTTAGCCTTACTAACAGCAAGTCCTTGTTTAAAATCAAAACCTGTAATTACTTAATCTCTTTTTCCTGGTCATGTTAGCCTTATAATTTCCAAAACACTATGAGATGTATCTGTTGCTTGATTTTGAGAAGAAAAATACAGACCAGATTTTCTTCTCTAGATTAGACTCCTCATTTTGTCCTCCCTCAACTCTAGATGTACTCTTCTCTCCTACTCACCTGCTGCACAGTTTCATGAAGCAATCTTGCCATTCAGTGAAGCTATTCATGCTCACTGGTTCTGCTTACCTAAGGAGTGAGTCACCTGCAGTTCTGACTCTGCGCCACCCCAGTGCTGGTGGCTGTGATTAGAAACAGATGAAATGACAGCTCCAGGACCCAACCAAGCAAACAAGACAGGAAGGACAGCTTTCGTCATATGAGGTTACTAAAAACATTGCTACTAGAGAACACTACAAGTTAAAGTGAAAATTGATGACCCTAGAGTTTTGGAAGCAGATTAAATTTAGTCTGTAGGTGCAGTTTTTCTACAATATGCATTGTTCTTTGAGTTTCTTAAAAATAGATTCCATTGTGAAATATTTTTAGAAGGCATGAAGTGCTGAAAATGCTTACAAAAACTCACACTGCACAAATTTTACATATTGGAAAGTCAGAAATTACTGTTGCTTAATATAAAAACATTCTTTCTAGGAAAATCTCTGCTACACACTTCTAGGATCAAACCATCTTGGATTGTTCATACATTGCAGAGCAGAAAATGATGGAGAAAATTGATAGAATCAAGATCATGACTGCATTACTCAATATTATTTTGCAAGGATAAATGGTTTTTTTGGTTTTTTTTGTCCAGTCCTGGGCCTTGGACTCAGGGCCTGAGCACTGTCCCTGGCTTCTTCCAGCTCAAGGCTAGCACTCTGCCACTTGAGCCACAGCGCCGCTTCTGGCCGTTTTCTGTATATGTGGTGCTGGGGAATTGAACCTAGGGCCTCGTGTATCCGAGGCAGGCACTCTTGCCACTAGGCTATATCCCCAGCCCGATAAATGTTTTTGATAAGCACTTTATTGATAATACAATGCATATAAACGCATTGAAAGAATCAAAAGTCAGTGTGCCCTGGTGGCTCATGGCAGTACTCCTAACTTCTTCGGCAGCTGAGATTGTTGGGATGGAAGTTTGAGGCCACCTTGGCATTGGGGATTTAATTTATCTTGATTTGGAGAGAAAATAAAAACAGGTGAACCAGATTATCAACAAATTTCTGTTACCTCCTGTATGCCTTGTTAAGTATTTGAGCAGGGGATTATAAATAATTCTTTGTTTCCTGAGCCATATCATTTCTCTCCCTACAATGTAAAGCTCTTCTATCTTCTATAAGGGTTGTTTCAAATGGTTTCTTTAATGAGTATTTTGTTAACTGATAATTGGCTAGTTTCAGAAAAAGTAAGGATAATCACTTTCCTGTCTTTCTTTTTATTTTGTCTAATAAATTGACAAGCAACTTTATAAATACATTTTAAAAGATTCAGTGAACTCATGTAATAGTTATGTTAAAAGCAAACAAACAGATTCAATGTCCACATGTTATATAAATTTAAGCAGAATGGTTAAATTTTTTATTTGAATTCAGGTGGTTATTTTACAGAGAGTTTTATGTTTTGGTTTGTATTCCACTATAGAACTCAATACACTGACCAATTATCTTTGCCTTTTCTTTTTTTCCCATGCAAACAGTAAAGAATTATATGGGTATATATGACTCAAGCACAAAATGTTTATGCTAATGAATCAAGGATCAGCAAGAGTCTGTGTTGGTGGATTGTATCTCTAATCCTGGCTACTCATGGGCTAAGATGTAGAGAACTGAGAGTCATAGCCAGTGCAGGTAATAAAGACCATGAGACCCCATCTTCAGATCAGGTCTGGTGTATCTTTAGATGAGGTGAGAAAAATCAACCAAAAATGAGACAGTTAATTTTTTTTTCCATAGGAAAGAAATGTAGTATATGTATATACTGATACAAATGATGCAGTAAAGAGAAAAGAATTGTTGATTATCTGAGAAAGAAGTCACAGAACAGTATTCTTGGATACGCAAGAGAAATAGAAATGAATTGAAGATTGAAGGATAATTAGGAAGTATAGACAATTTATTTTTAGTAACAGGAAAAAAGGTAGAATTGATCATGCAATTATAGGTAGAGTGCGGAAAAGGTGATGAAAATATGAGATGTTGTGTTTCCTCACTGAAATAACAAGTAAAGACAGATACTGAGTATAGAGGGTATTGAAGAGTATTGAAGATTCAAGATAAGCAAGTATGAAATTCTTATCTGGGGTAATGAGAGTCAGCAGGCATGTTGCTGATGCTGGTGATGATGGTGGTAGTGGTGGTGATAATGATTGACTACGAAGGTGAAGAGGGCATGGAGTGGAAAATGGTTTTTAAAGTGACATCTGGGACTTTCCCAATCCAGGATGATGATGTAAAAGGGAAGGGATTAACCTATAAAGGCAGAATACACAAGACTAATGAGTGTTCCACTACAGCAATGAGGGAAGTGAGGTTATAAGGCAAAGGAAGAGTCAGCAAAGTTAGTTAGTATGATTCATGAATTGCAATTTCTAGTAGGAAGGCAGGAATTTTAGGGCAGTGATCTAGAGAGAATGAAATGAAACTACCAAAAGCAGTGTCCAGAATGAGGGAGTGTTGGAATTAAGATTATAGAAAGATTGATATATTAAACTAAATTTAAAACCACTAATATTAATGAATGACTGAGGACTGAGTGGCTGAGATAAGGTTCTCCAGATGATCAATGGAGGAGAGTTTATGAAACAGAAAATCCAAGATGTAGGAAGGATCAGATACTGCAATTACAAAATGCAAGAAATAGTGCAGATAAGAGACACAAGCTCCTCCAGCAAATAAGATCTTTGCAAAAAGAGGGTGTGGAAATATACTGGTATAAGAAGTGAATCCACAGACCTATTGTCATCTAATATTTGATAAGGGAGCCCAAATCATAGGTTAGAAGAAAGATAGCCTCTTCAAAAAGTGGTGCTGGCAAAATTGGCTATCCACATGCAGAAAATTGAAACTAGATCTTTATGTATCACCTTGCACCAGAATCCATTTAAAATGGATCAAAGACCTCCAAGTAAGGCCAGATACAATGAAAATATTACAGGAAGGGAGAGAGGAAACACTAGGACTCAGAGGCACAGGTCAAAACTTTCTAAGTAAGGATCCAGAATCATAACAAATCAAAGAAAGACTGAATAAATGGGATTGCTTCAAACTGAAGAGCTTCTGTACACCCATGGACATAGATAGCAAGATACATAGAAAGCCCAAAGAATTGGGAGAGGGTATTGTATATGCCACAAAATTGAGATTTTAGGGAAGGAGTGGGTCAAAGGCAAGTGAAGATGTTGAAGGTGTGACATAGATCAAGATACATTGTACACATAAACTTCTTTGTTACATTGCAAAAAAAATCAATACATGACTTAAAACTAAGATAGATAAGGCAAAGGGTGTGTTTGGAAGGGTGAGTGAGAATGTTGAAAGGGGTAACATTAGTTAAGATGCACTGTATTTATAAACTGCCTCAGTGAATGGAAACTTCTTTGTACAACTACCTAAGTATAATTAAAATATACAAAAAGTTGAAAGATACTGGTATAGTTTGATAAATAAGAGCCTAGGCTGGCTTTTGGATAGGTGGAGGCAGATTTATACAAATGTAGCAAAAGACAGCAAAGGCACCTGCCCGGCTCCAAGTCTACTGATGTGAGAGGTGTTAGAGACAAACTTGCCAACACAAGGAACACAAGAAGGTTAAAAGGAAATGGAATAAAGAGGGTCAGGAACAATGGACATTTGCTAGTGGTGAACTGTGAGCAAGAAAAGGCACAGAGGATGAGCAGCTGAGCAAGGCTGGGAGAAGAAGAAATGAATGAGTTCACACAGATTTATGGGAACAGATAAATGAGAAATCTAGAAATCTTCATCACCTGGGTGTCGGGGGTTTTTAGCCCCCCGTGTTCTCCTGTCCTGCAGGAGAGACGGGATAGCACACCCCACGCGGACGGGTCCAGGAAGAGGATAAGAGGGCTGACAGACTGCCACCCAGCCCCCCTCTCGACGGAGGACACACAGACAGTCCGGGGTCCAGTCAGCGCTAAGACTCGTTTAATGGCGGCAATGAGCTGTTCTTTTAAAGGGGCCGGAGGGCAGCGGAAGGGGAGGGGTACGTGCACCTATGTAGGGACTGGGATTGGATGCCTGAGCTGTCCATCAGGGTGGAGCTCCGAGGGACCTCCCTAAGGGGCGGCCTACATCTACGTGGCCCGCCTCCGGGTTCACCACCAGGCGCCATCTTGGCTACACATGGTCCCAAGGCTTGGAGGCGGGGCCAGCTAGAACTGCCTCTTAATGATGCAAGGCCTCCGGGAGGGCGTGCTCCACACCTGGGCTTACAGATCTAAAGAGGATTTGTTTCTTATGAGCATGATGGTAAGGCTGATTGTTTTGTATAAGAGGTGGGTGTGTTGTTTGTGCTCCCTCCCCATTTCTTCCTCCATCGGTTGATCGGAAGAGAAAGGCCACAATCCTGGGGCATGGAGGTCCCACATGAGGAAGTAAAACTTAACCAATGCATAGCAACCTTCAACAGCTCCTATCTTGTGCACTTTTCTAAATCACCAACCCTCTCTCTGGGTTTTGGTAACTTCCTTTTTGTTATTTTCAAATATGCAATATGAGATAAACAAAACCCTAATCAGAAAACCATCCAGTTGCTATTTGTTTCGTATTTTCATGCCAGCTACTATCAAGCACAAAGAAGTTACACAATATGTTATTTGCTCACAGGAAGATGATGATTCATTTGTGAAAATAAGATCCATACAGCTTCTTCACACTTCATTTATACATAAATTATACATAATATTATGCAATTTAATAAACTTTCATTACATGTCTGCTTGCTTGCAGACATATAGGATATAATGCATTTGTGGGGGGAAAAACAGAGTGTAGTCTCGGTGCTTTTGGGTTGTATAGCCTTAGGACTTAATAAAGGAGATAGCCACATCATAATATTAGAAAGCCTGAGATAAACTCTGTGAAATTCCAGAGAAAAGAGAGCAGTTCTATTTGGGAGAATTAAAGAAAGCCTTACGAAGCCTTGGGACTTGATTTTGCCTCTTGAGGATGGATAAGACTTTAAGTGGACAAAGAGGACGTTGGTGATAAATTGGGGAGTATCATTTGCATGTTATCACACACAGTGATAAAACAATGTGTCAGTCACAAATACCTGAGGAAACAACTTAAAGGAGGAAAGGCTTCTTTTAGCAGGTTTCCATTCACTCACGGCCAGCTGGTTCCATTGCTTTAGGCCTGCAGTGGGTTGGAGCCTGATGTGAATGAACATTTGGGGTAATAAAGCTGCCCATTGGTAGGAAGCAGTGAGAGAGGAAGGAGCCAGAGACAAGGTATAGTTTCCCAGGGCGTGTCCCGGAGGACTCACTCCTGTCCACTAGGTTCCGCGTCCTAAACTTCTATCACTTACTACCTGCCCATTCAATCAAGAGCCCATTAGTGGATTCATCCACTCAATTGCAATCCTAGTGATCCAATCACATCCCAGAAGCTCACAGCTGACACTGAAACTTAACATAGGGCCCCTCAGGGACTGTTTTGATCCAAGGTATAATGTTTAACACATAATTACTACATTTTCACTATTTAAAATAAATACAGGAGAAATTTTAAATGATGTTTGCACAGCAATGAGGTGTAGGACTCAACTGGTAGAAATCAAACTAGGGATTATAGATTTTTTTAATTTGATGTATCTTCTAATGGTGTATTCTAGAATAATTCTTCCCCACAAATAATCCCTGAATAATAACTGTAACTTTAATAACTGTAATAACTGTAACTTTAATTTATGAGAGGCTGCTAAAAAGCTGAACGCTTATTCATTTTATATATCTCTAAGCATCAAGGAGAGTCTTAGAGTGGTCACAGAAGTTTTCCAGATGGGTCTGACATATCAGCTATATGACACACATGGCTTGAACGTGTTTGTTTGACTCAGGGAGTATTTTACTAAGAATTTTTGTTACTGTGTTGGTGATTGAACCCCAGTATTGTGCATGTGAAGCAAACGCTCCACCACTGAGTCATACCCAAGCCTACAACAAAATCATCAAATGACTGAGATGGCTTTATAGAATTTAAACTGCCTTAGTAAATTGAGCAGGGGAGGCTGAAGGATTACTATCTGTAACTGTAGGATTCTGAGTAGGTGATTTTATCTCTTCCAGTTTTCTCATCTACCAAATGAGAGTAAGAATGTTTCAAACTTATAGGCTAAGGTGATTAGTAAGTGAAAAATATAGTATTATTATACTTAGCTGAATTAACCCCATAATGATTCACCTAAAGTTAATTCCTTAGTTTGGGTAAACTAGAAAGTATAATTTTTATTTTGTATTCATGTTTAGAATCATGAAACTTCATAATCAATTGATTGCACTGACTGGTTTTTAAGTGTCAATGGGTTTCACCACTCAAATCCATTATGGAATGAGGCTTATACTTAGTAGATTCATATATAAAATAAGACCATTATTTGATTTATGTGTTTTTCAAAAGAATGTTTGTGATAGTATTTCCTTGTTACATTTTTCCCTTTAAACCATCAGAATTGATTCAGAATCAGTTTATGTGGCTTTTTCTCTAGCTGCAGACATGTTAATGGATTGGATGAATAACAGTACCACCAGTTTCAGAAACTTGATTTAACTGTCTTTGCTTTCAGAAGACTTTTAGAGGAGATTTACAAAATAGATTTAATTTTATAACCCAAGGAGAGAGCCATATGTGGAGAATAAAAGGAAACTATGCATAAAAATGGAAGGTACTATAGTATTTAGATACGGTAACTATTAGTACAAAACGTTCTTTATTCTACCAAAATTCACTTCTACTTCATTGTAATTAAACATACAACTTTGTGGAACATGTTTCTTGGCTTACAGCCAGAATGTGTACTTCCAGTTGCACACAAAGCAATCACACGCATATAAAATGCAATTTTAAATATAAAAGGGTAAAATGAATTGTCTTTAAGTTATGGGAGAAAGGAAAAGAAGAGACTTTTGCAATGTCATTGGGTATATTTATCAGGTAGATGAAAATGTTTTAAAACCAGACATTTTATAACTAAAGCCATTTTACTTTTTTTTTTTTTTTTTAAACTCAGGGCTTCATTTTGTTAGCAGGCAATCATGTCTGAGTCATGCCTTCACCTTGGCTTTTGCTCATTATTTTTGAGAGAGGGTTTTAGTCCCTGCCAAAGTATGTGCCTGGCAAGATCCACTTTTGTTTGGTTTCCCTACAGGGAGGATAACAAGCCAGAACCTCCGAGTGCCCAGCTCTTTTGAGAAGGGCTAGGCCATTGGGAAGTGATTAGGCCATAATAGTTTCACATTCATGTAGAGGGTTAATTCCTTACAAATATCTGGAGGTAGGAATTTTTTTTCCATCTCCTCTGCTTTCTGAGGACACAGCATTCCAGGTGCCACCTTTAATGCAAAACCTGAGCCATGTCTAGATATGGAAATTATTAATGACTTAATCTGGGATTTCCTAGCCTCTGGAATTGTGAGGAATATAATTCTATTATTAATAAACAATATAATCCCAGGAATTTTGTAACAACAAACAAATGGACTAAGACAGTCACATTCCCAGATTTGGGTAGTTGGTAGTTTCTAATAATGAGCTACATTGCTCTGTCGGTTCTTGGTAAATATAAAATATAATTGTATAATTTTTCCTTGGAAAACAATTGGGCCACAGGGTGCTGTTCCCTAAAAGGCAGGATTTCTGGCACCATTTTGGTCCCTCTGTGGAGAAAGAAGAAATGAACACACAGCACACAGTGGTAGTGTGACAAAATCGAGAGATCTTTGTGACTGCTCAGCAAGAGCATGCAGTTTGTGTGGTAAAATTGGTGGAATAACATCGAGTCAGCTTCATTTATGCTCTTAAAAATGGTAAGAGAAACTGATTTTTCTTAATATTTCTTCTGGAATTGTATCTGCTTTACTAAGCCAAGAGCAGAATTAAGCTAGCTAATTGGGAACAAAAATCTTATTTTTGCATAGGTGTACATGCAATTTTTATGGTACATAAAGAAACTAATACAAATAATATTTATATATAATATTCACTATATATTACTATACATTATATATATTATATGTATTCTATATTATATTTATCATATTATATATAATATAATCATAGTATCAGACCAGTTGTCTTTAGTTGCTATATAAATATGTTTATCTTGTATATTATATAATGCAGATTATGCTATATTATGTATGATGGTTTGCATATATAAATAAATATGATATTTGTTTATATATGAATACAGAGGTAGATAGATACATATGCATCTATTTATTAAAAGTCAAATTAGAACCCAAACGAATGAGTCCAGTGGTAATATTCTTTTTTCTATGTGGTCTTCATTTATTATAAATAAATGGAAAACAGGACTTCCCATAAAACTATACTGTATATATTCTACAAAGCATTCTCTGCCTCAGCAAGGACTTGCCATATTTCTGATTTATCATGAAGAAGAACTTAGGTATAAAGGGTTTAAAATCACTTCTACTTGCTAGACAACAAAGATTATGATAATTTAACCTTGGGAGAGTCAATGGATGACTGAAACAACAGTGCTTTTCCTTTAAAGTTTATGTCTTTCCCCATTCCAAAGTCTAACAGAATTTCTGGGCACCTTCATTTTACTCTGAAATAATGCAGTCCTATCTGACTAGCATAGAGTAATATTAATTTATATAAGTCTCTTACCAACTGCTTAATTCAAGTTAAATGCAAGGCTGGAGGAAAATGTATAAAAGCGGCTAATTCTACCATCTTGCTCTTCCCACATCTCCAAGCACATGTCTCCCCAGACACCGCAGGAACAACACAGTCAGTCTGTTTATAGATTTATCTTGTTGCAAATGAGAAAAGTAGACATTACTGAGTAAGAAAAATGAATAGATTCCTGGAGATGCAGATGAAGAGCAGGCATAAAAAGGCCTCTGCTCCCTTGTGGTAAGTGCCACCAGTTGACAGGAAGCTTCTCATTTTGCGGCATTCCAAATGGTTTGGTCCCTGCCAGAAAATAACAGCTGCTACAACCCAAGTGAATCCTTTAGTGTCTGATAAGCACCCATAGACAGCTAATTTCCATTCAGTTTGCAACCTGTACAGCTCCAGAAGGCGATTGTTAGAAAGAATGGGCCAGTAGACATCATGGTGATTGTAAAGCTAGATGCTTTAATACATCAAATGATGCTTTGTCACATCCCGTAGATGAATGCTCTACCTAAGGGCCTCTGTGTGCATATGCGTGTGTGTCTACGTAAGCATGTTTGTGTCAGTGTACACAAATGCGTTCGCACACAGGTCTATCACATCTTATCCAGGAAATGATTTAAAAGACTTAAGTGAGGAGTTAATTTCTCTTCTTATTTCCATAGCTTCATTCATTTTCATACAAAACTCAGACACCTTTTCATCAGTGCATTTCTGTAAATTCACAGAAACTGAATAGATGGCTCTTCTTTCCTCTTTATCCTATCACAGAAGGAAAATCACAAGTATTGCCTTCCATCTTAGTTCATGAGTAATGTTTTAGGAGTGTTTTGTTTGTTTGTTTCTCCTCTAGACGAAGGTCAAACCTTTTCAGCAACTAGACCCAGGTCTTTTTTTGTCAAGTAATACCACAGTCAAATGATTCCCTCAAGTCACATTTTTTGTTGTTGTTGTTGTTTAGTACAAACTCCTCTCTTTTGTCTCAGAGGCACTGCACCCTGAGTTGAATACTGGTCCACGTTGCTGCCGCCATGACAGTGCACCCTTGGGAAGTCCTAATCCACTCTGCTAGGTGGTTTTCTCTACCAGTGATTTTGCTGGAGAGACAGAGACGGTGGATGAGGTTGAGGAGTCCTGGGAGTGACTAGGTTCCGATGGCATCTCAGAGTTGACCAGGGTGACAATATTTCACAGAAATCAGCAAGTGATAGAAGGGAATTTCTTTTTTCTTTGCATGGAACTGGTTTGTCGGTCCATTGATACTGAAATTTTTCTTCTTCCAAACTATGGAACTATTATATTACATTGTGATCTTCTTCAGTTAGACTACCTGGGTAGGTCCAAACAACCAATGTCATGTATGACAGTAACTGAGGAACCCAATTTTTCCAAACACTAGCTTCCTTATAAACAGCAAGTACAGATCATGAAGGTTTTGTATGGATTATGTGAGATAATTTATAAGAACACATTAATACTTTATAAATGTTTATGATTGTTGTTGCAGTTACTAGTACTCTATTCTATACTTATTTTAATTGTTAATAAAATCAGCTTTTATATCCTCTTCCATCTATTGCAAGAACATTCTCATTTTTGTTACTAAATAAGAATAAAAATAATACAGTTCGGCAATTTAATGATGGATAAATCTGAAAATGTGGAATCAGCTAATGAGTTCACAAAATGAGCAATTCTAGGAAGTGAAAGGCTGTTCATGTATAGCTCTCTTTCTCATACCTGTACTATAATCAAGGATCTCCTAGCTAGATAAATGTGTATAATTTCTTCTTACTTTTTTTTTTTTTTTTTTTGCCAGTCCTGGGCCTTGGACTCAGGGCCTGAGCACTCTCCCTGGCTTCTTTGTGCTCAAGGTTAGCACTCTGCCACTTGAGCCACAGCGCCATGTCTGGCCATTTTCTATATATGTGGTGCTGGGGAATCGAACCCAGGGCTTCATGTATACGAGGCAAGCACTTTTGCCACTAGGCCATATTCCCAGCCCCTCTTCTTACATTTTTATAGCAGTAAAAATACATCTCACAGATGTTCTGAGCAGACGAAGTATTTACCACATACTTATTCATTTGTTCGCTTAAATATTAAGCATTTGTTGCTTGATATTTGTATTAGGCCCAGAGTCAGTAAGAGAAACAAATACTCTTAATTGAGCACTCATCATGCATAAGGCATGGCTTTTAAGAAATTTACAGTGTAGTAAGGTAGGTATAATTATCCTGCTCACTTTACGAGTAAGAAAACTGAAGGAGAGAGACTGTGTGGGGTTGGAAACATGGCTCAAATGGTAAGTGCGCTAACCAGTGAGCAACAGCATTACATACCAGGTTTGCAGGAGAGGGGAGAGAGAGAAAGGGAGGGAGGAAGGAAGAGGAAAAGAGAGAGAAAGAGAGGGAGAGATAACTTGGTAAGGTTCACTGACTTAATAAAGGATGTAGTCAGAAACAAACCTAGAACATATTTCAACATGAATATTACCAACTTTCGTATATCTATTCAAAAGAATATCAAAGCATTACTCAAATAATTTTTTTTAAATTTCTTTGTCGAGAATCTAGCATTTTTCACTATCTTCCTCTTTTGAGAAAAAAGTGCAGAGAAATTTCTTTTGAAATGAACTACAGAAGAGGCAATAACTTTCATTCTAATGGTTCTTACTAAAATTCCAAAGCATAATCCACAGAGAAAATGCCATGATTACATGCTGATTAACTCATCTCTTGTGTATCCCTTAGACAGTGTGTGTGTGTGTGTGTGTGTGTGTGTGTGTGCTTGTGAGCAGCAAATTACATATGATTCACATGCTTGGGGAAGGGAAATTGTCCTTGGACCAGAAAATATCATTCTTTCCCTCCTATGATTTGTGGGCAGGACAATCAAGTAAGTATATAGGAAACCAAGTATATAGTACCGAGACAAGGATTAAGAGCTTTTTAAATTATAATCTCAAACAAAAACACCCACATCTCATTTGTGATTTTGGTACCAGTCACCATAAAGTAACATGTACTCATTTTGTAAAAGATATTACTGGATGTGGTGGTATTGAAACTAATAAAACCAGCAAAACCTGTGAAAATCAAGCAGAAAAGTTTTATAGCAAAAAGAATAGCAGCATCAACATATGAAAATACATAGAAACTGTTTAAGGAGCTGTCCAGGAAGATACACCATTGATATAGGCCTACAGTAAATACAAATGGTCAACATACCTCTGAGATATCAAGAAAAAATACAGTAGTGGAGAAAAAAAACACATTTTCCTTTGTCTATCTTAAGCTTATAATCCCCATAACAAAAGATAACAAGAGGAAAGTATATAAATAAATATTTATTTTACATGACATGGGAACCTTCTTAAGGAAATGAGACCCAAGAAATAGACAAGTCTGGGTATTTTGTGTCATGTTAGAAGAGTGGAAAATGAGATAGGACTTAAAGGGTGTGATCTACCGGTAATATCCAGGAAAAAAATTAGCAAGCAGAACACTTGTTCAAACTCTTCCCTGTACCCCTTTATCTTTGAAGATAAGGATGCTTTGTCCTTCAGATACAAAGAGAACACCTCTTATGTAAGGTTCTTATTATGATCTGCTTCAGGGGAAAAGGGTATACACATACTAAGCAACATGTCCTTGGAGAGTTCTAGTTTAAGTGAAAAGGAAAGGTCATCAAGGGACAAGAAAGACAGAGACTATAACTCCAGATAGTACACAACTCTTCAAGGGACTCTCAGGGTACTGTTCTGAAATGTTTTAGTGGAGGAATGGGGAAAGAGTATTCCAGAATAGTGTGAACTATAGAACTTCTTGCAGTAATGGGAATTTCTATACCTGTACCAGCAGCAAAAGAAATTTGAATTTTCAACACTTAGCTAGTTCAGTTAAGGAGTATAACTTATTTTATTTCAGTGCATTTAAATTAAGAATGCCATATGTGATTAGTGACTACTGTATAAAGATCTTGGTTGTAGATTAATGGAGGCCTCTAGATCATGAGCTAATACTTAAGGATGTCTTTGATGACAAATATTAACATGTGATATATTTTTATCTCCCATTGATGCTTTGGATAAAGACTAAGGGACAATTATTTTAACATTGCAGCAAAATTATGTCTAATGTCTTTTTTAAATCATCAATAATTAGTTACACAAAGAGGTTACAATTCTCTAATTCAGGTTATGATTAAAATGTATTTTGATCAATGTCACCCCTTCCATTGTTTTGTCCCATTCCCACCCCCTTCTCTACCCTGAAGTTACATAGTTCATTTTTTTAACATAATGTAATGTACACTGAATATAATGACTGCATTTTATTCTCTTTTGACTAAAAGGATAGGATACTACCTTCTGGTAAACAGTTCTTATTGACTTAAAATAGTTAATGGAAATAAATAATCACTTCTAAACTACATAATTTCCACATCTCCCTTAACACCATTATGTAGACACTAGAGATAGGTCAAAATTTAAAGCAGGGGTAGAAGAGTAAGAACAATAATGAGATTTTATGTATACATATATACACACACACGTATATATACATAATTGCATATGTGTATATGTGTGTATAAGATTCTTTTTCAGTAAAACCATCCCAAAAGGGAAGGCAGACCTCACAATTCATGTGCATTCAGCTAGCTGAGCGGCATGAATGTTGATGTGTGGAGTAATCACTTTCATTTCAAACTGCATTGCTCTCTGACTATTTCTGGATTTTTCACAGGGGGTCCATAGCCTTTTCAAAGGTAACAATATTCTGTACAGGAGAAGGTATTTTCAAGTCTTTCCGAAAAGTAGCGGAGCCAGAGCCCCCCTGCAGGGCTGGGCTCCCTGTGCATACCATTATTCATGGGCAGGCAGCTCAGAACCACTTCCACCATCTGCCTCCAGCTGTGTTGGCATAACACAAAGTCAAATGTGCTGCAACAAGCTCCAACCCTGAATTTATTGTAAAAGCCACCATTTCTATTTCATTTGGCTAGTAAACAATCTCATACTATTAGGATGGTTAATTATAAATAACAGTCTAGCCTCTCTTAATTGAAATCTACTTTTTATTTAGAGCCTTTTCATGAGACTAGAATTAAGAAACAAAGAGCACTAGGAATGAATAGAAATGGACCATGCTATTCACAGAAAAACCACAAAAGCTGAGCATTAAAGTTCCCCTAAGAAGTTAACGCACTGTCCAATTGGAAAGCATATTTTTCCTATGCTGGTAGCAAACTGCAGTGCCAAGGTTAACCCTTCTATTGTATCTGGGCTAAAGAAATGGTTACTGATGTTATTCTCATAATACATTCTAGCTGTGGAGCTATGTGTAACTGATAGAGCAGAGTATTTTCAAAGTAAATAAAGTTATTCATGTAAATTCCTTCCCTCATTAAAAATTAATTAATTATTGTATAGAAGTAAGTGCATGCAATGCTTCAGGGCAGTGATTTGGGGGAATTTTGATAAGAAGCAGAAAGAAACATATATTATACTGTGACAGAATGGATACTTAGAAATATATTTATTTGACAAGTTAAATTTCATTAAAAATATTTAACCTTAGTAAATATAACATATTCTGACATTTTCTATTCTGATTAATAACTTATAATATATTTCATTCAAAAAGATTAGCCGGGAAAATTAATTTTAAAAGTAACATGTGGAAATCTGCATGTTAGCAAACAGTAGTAGAGAAGGAGAAATAAATCATATCCTATGTCTTGCACTTAAGGAGTTTGTGACCTAGTGGCACAGATAAGAAAACTATTACAACAAAAATAACAATAAAGAGAATAATGACAAGTTTAAGAGTTTAAAATTAGGAAAAGATCATAATAAAAATATTATACACATCACTGTTGAAAGAAATGGAAAGTGGAAAGTTGAGAGATCTATTTCAGTGGGAAGCTGATGTTTATGAGAAAACTCAAAAGCAGATAGTATTGGGGGAAATAAAAATGGAGAAGAGTAGAAATGATATTCCAGATGGAGTTCACAGCATGAGCTAAGGCACCTAGATGGATACGAAGGGAGGGGTGGGCTTAGGAAACAGTCAGCGACCCCATTTTGGATGGAGAACAGCATATGTATAGGCTGAAGTAATAGCAAAGGATATTGGCAAGATAAAAAGGAATTCTGTTGCCAGTGCATAGTGAAAAAGAATCTGTATCTACCCCTCTCTCCTTCTTTCTATCGTCCATTCCAGGAGAGTTTATTAAGCATCAGTGGGCAATGCCCTTTATACTATACAAGAAAAATGTGAGCAGAAAACTCTAGTTCTTTACTGTTTAGGAAATATAAAATATGCTATTCTAAGATATAACTGTAGGATACTAGAATTATGCTTCCCCCAAAATACATGCCTTTGGTATAAGGCTTATTTTAAGCTGATTATTTTAAGAAAATGCAGACACAGAAGCGGCTCTGAAAAGCATATAAAAGTCACTGTTTTTAGAGAAAACTTCACATTTATGAAGAAAATGTCCAATTGTAAGAGTCTGTCCCTCTCCTGTTTCTCTCCCTGTTTTCTTAGTCCCCCCTCCCAACAAGAGGAAGAAATATTCTTTTTAGTGGAGAAAATATTAAGGTAAATCTCATTATCATTGTTTAAAGTACTTGTCCTAACTATATCCTTCTCCTGATTCCTTTTGTGCCTCTCTGTCTTCATTTAAGTAGATGGCTGAATTTAACCCCAAATTCAAGGCCACCTCTAAGATTTACTAAATCCTTGGCTTCTCCTATGTACACATGAGGTACACACATGTTATTAAACTTGTTTGTCTTAGTTTTGTTAATAGGTCTTTTGTTTCAAGGGTCTGTTCCATTTAAGATCTATAAGGTTAGGGAGGAAAGTCTTTTCTTTCCCTGAAATATTTATGTTCTTATAAGAAGGATGAAACTTCTAATAAAAAAGTTTCTATGATTCCATACCAGCGTAGTTGCCACTCAAAGGAAAACTAGATAAAAAATATGGTATATATACACAATAGAATTTTACTCATCCATTAGAAAAAAAATGATATTGCATCATTTGCAAAGAAAAAAAAGGAAAAAGTTACATTAAGTAAAGTATGTCAGGCCCAGAAAGACAAAACTTTCATGTTTTTTCTCATATATGGAAGGGAGAATTCCTTTACTAATATATAAGTAAATACATTTCGTGGTTTGCAGAAGTACACCAATATTTTAACTGAAACACAGTAAATTCAAGGGAGAAGTCAAACAGTGCAGTTCCTCAGAAAGGCGAAAGCAAAGGTCAACAGATATTTGAAAGGGGTAGGGTGAGATGGGGCAAAGGGAGAAGGGTATATATAAAGAGAAGAAAGGGGGGGTGCAGTAAAAATTCAGTGTATATCATACAAATTAAGAAAAATGAAGTAAGGGGTGTGTTGAAAAGGTAGGGTGAGAATATTCAAACGGATCACATTGAATGGCAACTCCTTTATACAACTATTTAAATATGATCTTAAAAATAAATATGAGTTAATATTGATACAATGCAAAGGAAAAGAAGGAGGAGGAGGGAGAAAAGAAAGAGGAGGAGGGAGGGGATTGTCTTAAGTTGTTTCTGTGAAGTGTTTGGTCACGGCAATAGGAAAACTGAATAACATATAAAATTAGTACCAGAGAATTGAGATTACTGTGACAAAAACTAACCATGTGATGTTTAAGCCTTTAGAACTGGATATTGGATAAATTTTGTAGTTTGGAGAAATAAGGTAGAAAAACTTTAAAATGCTATGAGGGGAACTTAAAAGGTAATTCTAAATGTAGCTCAAGCAAAAATGCCAACAGAAATGCTTTCAGAAAGGACCATCCTCAAGAGGTTTCTGATGGAAATGACAATTCAAATAGGAATTGAGCTACTGGCCATTAATATCATATGTTAACAACAATAAATACACAAAATTTTAAAACTACCTACATTTTGTCCATGTCCTGAGACTTTGTGGGAAGATGAATTTACGTGTGATTAATTTGTATTAATTAATTAATTAATTCAGTGCAGCAAAACTTCTGTCTATGGCATGGTTACTACTGCCTGCATGTAGGCAAATTTATAGTAAGAATTCTGAGCAAGGAGGAAAGACGTGACAAGCTTGTAGCTTATTTAGAAAGTCTATATAAAGTTGAAGCTAAGGAAAGTATAGTTTCACAAGAGAGTAACAGCACTAACCCAGAAGCCCTGTGCTTTATATCAAGATAATAGAAAATAAGCATCTCATTCATTATCTAGACCTTATCCCTGGCAGGCTGAAGGATATGGAAAGCTCAACTCAGTTGGAACACTTCCCCTTGAGGACACCAAAGGAGCCTTGTTGCTCCAGGCACCGACAGAGTTCCCAAGATTCCTTTTACCAAGCATTCAAAAGCCAATGCAGCCCCCGGTGTAAGAGAGCCCAGCTATCACTCAGACTGGTGGCAGAATTTCTTATCACACATGTGACACTGGTGTGTCAGGGAGGAATGCAAGAGTTACGGGATCATGAAGCATCTACCTAGACCACCTAGATTACAAAGTAAAGACTAAGAACCCAGGACACTTAAGAGGTTGGAGGGAGGCAGCACCTGAAAGGATGATTCACGAAGCCTTGAAGGAAACCTTCCCTGCAGTGGAGGCCCAGGATGCTGAAAATGCCAGAAATGTAAAACTGTTTGAAAAAAGCCGCAGGAAAGGAGTAGAGCCAGACCAGGAAAGAAGCATGTGGGATTCTAATGACAAGGCCATAGGAGTGGGGCAGCCCACCTCCCTTGGCCACTGTAGTCACACCTCCAGGTGCCTAAGTTGCTACATATGGAGTGATAGGACTCAGTGTTTGCCTTACTTTCGTAGGATCCTTCCGTCCTATCCTGTTTATTCATACTCTTGCGAATAAGAATGTTTTCCACTGCTGTTTTTTTTTTTTTTTCCAAGCGAACTTGCCTTGATTTTTGGAAGAGATATGCACTTTTGAGCAGTGACTTCTGAACAATGTTAGAACTATTAAAACATTAAGGAGTCTTGAAAATGGACTCCAGGCACTGTACCCTAGGAACCAGCCATAATCCTTTAGGCACTGGGATATAGTGTTATAGTTTGAATATGAAATGTCTTCCCTAAAAGCTCTGTGTGGATCACTTGATCTCTAATTAATGAAGATGGGAGCTAGATGGAGGAAATAGGTGGATTTGAAGGTTTTGAAGGAAATATTGAAAATTATCCCTAGTCCTTAATTCCCTTCTCTTTTCCTGCTTCCTATCTGCCAGGCTATCAAGTACCTTCTTTGCTTCATACATCCCCTGCCATAATGATCTGTCCAAGTACATGGGGCCAAATAAACAGACTGAAGTGAACCCTCTGAATCTATGAACCCAAATCCAAAATCTCTCTCTCTCTCTCTGTCTTTCTCTCTCTCTCCCCTGCCCCTCCCCCCAGGAGGAAGCAAAGGAAGAAGAGGAAGAAGAGGAGAGGAGCAACAACACCAGAACTGTTAAACGATTTAAGAGAACACTGATCTGATGATTCCTGAGAACTTCAAATTGTAATACATTGAAAGAAGGGTAGCCAGTCGTGAAATGAAAAGTATTACCTGTCCAATAAATTCAAAGGAAAAATAGGACTCCAGAATGTCACATACATAATCAGCTGGTTGAGCTGCCTTTGCTCTCCTTCTACAGAAACGTTTGTATAAATTTGTCAGTGAGCCACATGGGAGGCAAGTTTACCATAGCCGGACTAGGGCATACTTAGACACCCATCTTCCTGGATAGTACCAATCAATTATGTATACAGTGTCATGTATTCACCTATACTTGTGTTGCCTGACCAGTCTCATGTCAATATTATAGCATTATTTTTGCCAGTGATGGGGGTATTCTCAGCTGGGGATAACGTTTTCCCTCTTGTCTGTTCCTCTGCTTGTTGTGAGTTTTTCTGTTGTGGTACATTTTATTAACATAAAAGCCAGAATACAGAATTATTAAGCCAAGTGATTTCATGTTAGCTCACTATACTGGCTCTATCTAGCCAACCATGCTCTGAATTTCCAAATACTGTAGATGTTTCCAAAGCCTGTAGCAACAGGGAATGGTAACTTATATTTAGCTGCATGGTATCTGTTATGGGTGATTATTATCTTATTTTCTCTCTATTTCCCAAATCCATTGTACAATTTTTTTCCTCTTTAATTTTGAAAAAAATATCCGTATGCTTCTTTAGTTGGGGTAGTTCTATGTGGTCATAAAAAGGGCCACTTGGTATCAGAAAAACCTCACATATTTGTCTAATAATCCCTTTTAAGTAATCTGGCATGTTGTTAATGGCTGTTTTTTCAGCCAGTCACACACTTAGAATCAAAATTAGCATCTAAATGAGGATGTTTTAAAATGTAGGCCTAGGGTTTGCCAGTTTCACCTTTTTATAGTTTGCCATGTTAAATTATGTAAAATAGAAATGGTATTTTAGTACTTAATGAGCTAATGCAGAACCTATTGAGATTGCCTCCCCATCCCCCACCTTCCTCTCACACAGTCCACAAAATGCCTTTTAAGGTGTGAGTAATGGCCATGAATTTTAAAGCACGTGTCTGGAGGTAGACCACCCTTTCTCTCAATGGCCACCCCATTTCACAAGCAAGGTATTTGTAGGATAAATGATCTATGTTGACAATTAGGCATCTCAGGGTTTGTTTGTTTTTAATTTTATCAACAATAAACTTAATTACCTTACCTTTTAATTTTTCTAAAAACGTTATTATGGGTTATGTGAGGTCACTATCCGAATTCAGTTAGCAAGAAAGGTGTCATGAGTTAAATCAAGAAACGATGACAGAAGCAGAAGGAAAACAAAACACCCACCTTTTTTAAAAAAATGGAAAAACTATTTTTAAAAACTATTGTCAAAAAGTAAGAGTAGGATAAAGGAAAATATTAATTGGGGTCAGGGGTCACAATTAGAAAGCAGTATGTTCTACCTGAATATCACAAAAACTTTTCCAGGAAATTAGATCTATGGTGGCTTGGTCCCCCAGGAGTAAAAGGAAGCCATTGTTTTAATCCATTTAGCAAAATATGATGACAAGTAGACATGTTACCAAACAGAAAAAAGGAGATGAGGCGCTAGATTTCATGATCAATTGGGGTTTTTTTCTGTAACTCCAAAGAACCTGTGTTTATAAATACGGAAGTATAATTTCACTGTTGGATTTGATAATGATTTTGATAATTTTCTGTTCAAATAAGGTTGAGACAAATTCTAGAAACTATACATTTATCAACACAAAGGTTTTTCAGATGATGAGGTATAAACCATCAATAAGATAATGTGAAATTTCGACTACTGGTGTCTATGGGGATTATTTTCTTTCTTTCTCCTCTGTCCCATGCGTCCTGTTGATCCACTGTCGTCTACTCCCATAAATCCCTTCACATTTCTCCACTCACAAAGTATGTCCCACTTTTCATTCAGTGAGTTTGCTTTTTGTTTCAGAAAGCCAGTATCACCAATGGCATCTTTATAGCAAACTCCCCTGTATCACTTTTCTGAATATTTTACTTAACATGTTTTCCATCTCCTAGTGTTTCGTCTCCTGTTTTCAATGCATGATTAAATCAGACCCTTTAAAGAAAGTAGACACAAATATGGAGCTTTGTCTAAATAAAAATTAGGACTTTGTATTTATTCTATATCCCTAAGTGTATCTCAGAAAAGGCTATTGACAAGTTTTAGTATGAATTCTATGCTTAGCCAAACACTTCCATGTAGACTATTGCACACCTATGCTAATTTTTATCCATTATCAGCTGCTTCTTTTTTAATGGATAAGAAAATTGATTACTATATTACACTATTACACATAACACTGTAATTATATCTTTGCATTTAAGCTTATACTGGTCCAATATAAACTATTTGTGAAGTTATGCCTCTAATTTTCACATCCAAAGTGCTTGAACAAATGCCCCACATATATGTGAAAAAGGATATCTTGTTTCGCATTCATAGCTTTACCATGAGAAGATCAATATTATATGTTTTTAATCTTTGCTAGCCAATATATGATAATGACTTATACTTCTCTTTATTTTGACTTTTGTAGTATGTGTAGTATTATACTTTCTTATTAATATTTGTGTTCTCAGTGTTTGTACTGAAAACATTCTGGCCACATTCTGTCTAAGAAAGAAGACATCATAACTTTACCCTCTGATCTCTTGTGTTAGGATTTGTGCAGGATGTAACACCTACAGTAATATTCTAATCCACCACTCTGGGACACTGAGAAACACACCAGAATGATGTCTAAAGAAGAAATGCAGTGAGACGATATGAACCTGTGCAAGTCATGAGTCATTGCGGACGATAAGAGCCCCAGGAACGAAGAGAGGAAATCTAGATGCAAAATGACACTGAGGTCGAAACCAGTATTTTTCCATGTATCCATCCTATTCACAACGCCAAGAAGGAAAATGAAAATGCACAAACCATTTGAAATGTCCTCCTGTCAACATTACATCAAAGCAACTATACTGCATTTTAAGTGTCATTTATTTTTATTTATTTATTTATTTATTTGCCACCCTGGGGCTTAAACTCAAGGCATGGGTTGTCTCAGAACCACTTTGTGCTCAGTGCTTGTGCTCTCCACTCTATACTTGAGCCCCAGTGCCACTTCCAGCTTTCTGGTGGTTAATTGGAGGGAAGAGTCTCAAGAACTTTCCTGCCATGGCTGGCTTGGAACCAGGATGCTCCGATCTCAGCCTCCTGCATGGCTAGGATTGCAGGCGTGAGCCACTAGCTCCTGACAACTATGCTGCTTTTGAAAGTTCTCTGTTAACCTATCAGCAGAAGAAACCTTACCATATTTCTGTGAATTGAAACCAACAAGCATCCCTAAGTGTCTCAAATCAGAATAAAAATGAATCCTATGAAAGTTATTTTTAAAATATTATCACTTTTAAAACTGCAGAAAACAATATCTATAATAATATCTATAAATCTTACAAATAAGGGATATAAGACCATATATGTGTCTAGACACATACATAACCAAGCTTTAACAATGAGAAAGAATAGCTTAAAATGGATAGAAAAAAGCTAATTATATCCTTCAACTTATATTTCTAAAAAGGCAAATATGACATGCCTCAGAAGGCATTGTTGATGGTCCTGAATTCCTTTTTAAAAATGTTCTAATGAGGAAAATTATTAGAATATAACACTAATATAACTATTGTTAGAATAAAATCACTAAGTAAAAGAAAGAAAGGAATGGAGGGAGGGGAAGGAGAGAAGGAGGGAGGGGAAGAAAGAGAGAAGAAAGAAAGGAAGGAGGGAGAGAGGAAGGGAGTGAGGGAAGGATAAAGGGAGAAAGAGAAAGAGAGAAAGGAGGAAAGAAAGGAGAGAGAAAGAAAAAATAACCACAGCAAATTTCTGTTAAAATATCTTAGTTTTTCTACAGTATTCCTTGAGATTGCATGAAAATTCTTTCACTTGGGATATTTTAAACTGCAAAAATAGTTAAAAATCATTAAAAGATGCTTGAGGGGACTTACTGGTAGAGTCTGGGGGATAGAAGAAATGAGTATCTTTTCATCTTTAATTGGGCTTTTCTATACTGTACATCCTAGGGAAAATGGCAATACCAAACTATATTGTAATGCAGCAATCTATGTAATTAAATTATTTCATGGATCAATAGGAATGTTCAAATTGTGAAAAACTGTGAAATGTAGTAATGTGTCTGCCATTATA